>NW_026652280.1:100310421-100537804 GCF_009828535.3 Hylobates moloch
AAAAAAAAAAAAAAAAAAAAAGACGCATTGACCTGCCAGGGATAAGAAATAAGCTCAAGTTGGAGTACTGTAGAGACTAGGCTGCTGTAAAGAATGGACAGGCTAAGCCGGGCGCGGTGGCTCAAGCCTGTAATCCCAGCACTTTGGGAGGCTGAGGCGGGCGGATCACAAGGTCAGGAGATCGAGACCATCCTGGCTAACACGGTGAAACCCTGTCTCTACTAAAAACACAAAAAATTAGCCGGGCGTGTTGGCGGGCGCCTGTATTCCCAGCTACTCGGGAGGCTGAGGCAGGAGAATGGTGTGAACCCAGGAGGTGGAGGTTGTGGTGAGCCGAGATCGTGCCACTGCACTCCAGCCTGGGGGACAGAGAAAGACTCCGTCTCAAAAAAAAAAAAAAAAAAAAAAAAAAGAATGGACAGGCTCTCCATGTACTGATGTGGGATCCTGAATCCTGTCCAAAGTTTATCAAAGGAAAAGAAGCAAAGTGCAGAACAGTGTGGAGAGTATGTTAACTAGGAAAAGTAATATATCCAGAATCCAGCCACCCCTCACTACTGCTATTGCTATAAACCTGGTCCGAGACCACCAACATGTCTGGCCTATATTGTGCCATTACCTCCTAACAGGTCACTCGTATTCTACCTTTGCTCCCCTGAAATCTATTCTCAACACAGCAGCCAGCTTGAGCCTTTTAAATAAAAAAACTCATTTTACACTCAACATCCTGCAATAGTTCCTCATTTCACTCAGCATAAAAGCTCAAATTCTTAGGCCCTCTATGACCTGCCCCCATTCCCACCTCCAGCTCGATTTCCACTTTTTTTTCTATAGTGCCTATCATCTAATAACATATACTTAAAAAAGGTTTATAGTTTGTCCTGTCCACCCCCTAAAATGTAAGCTTCACAAGTACAAGGATCTGTTTTGTTCACTGCTGTATCCAAAGACCCACAGTGACATATAGTATACACTCAATAACTCAGTATTTGTTGAATGAATAAAGATGCAGTTTATGCATAGACTGGAGTGTTCTCCAAGAAACTGGTAACCATGGTTGCCTCCAGGGGAAGCGCTAAAGGATTGGGGGATAGACGTAGAGACTTTTAACTATTGGAGTTCTTCTTCTTTTTTTTTTTTTTTTAATAAGATGAAGTCTCGCTCTGTCACCCAGGCTAGAGTGCAATGGTGCAATCTCGGCTCACTGCAACCTCCACCCCCCTTGTTCAAGCCATTCTCCTGCCTCAGCCTCCCAGGTAGCTGGGACTACAGGCATGCGCCACCACGTCCGGCTAATTTTTTTGTATTTTTAGTAGAGATAGGGTTTCACCATGCTGGCCAGGCTGGTCTCGAACTCCTGACTCAGGCGATTCACCCACCTCGGCCTTGTCCCAAAGTGCTGGGATTACAGACGTGAGCCACCGTGCCCGGCTTTTTTTTTTTTTTTTTTTTTTCTGAGACAGAGTTTCACCCTTGTCCCCCAGGCTAGAGCGCAATGGTGTGATCTCGGCTCACTGCAACCTCTGCCTCCCGGGTTCAAGTGATTCTCCTGCCTCAGCCTCCCAAGTAGCTGGGATTACAGGCACTCACCACCTTGCCCAGCTAATTATTTTTAGTAGAGATGCAGTTTCACCATGTTGGCCAGGCTGGTCTAGAACTCCTGACCTCAGGTGATCTGCCCGCCTCTGCCTCCCAAAGTGCTGGGATTACAGGTGTGAGCCACCATACCTGGCCTGGCCTAAAGTTCTTTACTCTGGGCATGTATCACCTTTACAAAAAGAACCTAGAAAAAAAAAAAGAGTTAACTAAGAAGAAGGCTGAGGAAGAGCTGGTCCCAGGCAGGGAGGAAGAGGGCACTATCTATAATCTCCAGGCCAGTGCCCCAAGTGACAAAGGGCTGGGGGATGATAACTGGCCCCCAGGAGGGTCCAGAGAATGCTGGATGGGAATCCCAGGGAAATATTGAACAGTTCTAAACAGGCTGGCTCTGAGGTTTGGGGGGCTGTGGGTGGGCACATCAGTAAGCATAAGCACCCCCTGAGCAAGACGATACACATGATTGGTGTATATCTACCACCGGGAGTAACTCATGGAAAATACTAGCTACCAAGAGGAAGTAAAGAGCTGATTCTGCTCAATCTAGCTGTTTATGTCCTGATAGGGCTGTGCCATGATAAGCCTGAGGGACCTGTGTGGCCACACAGGTGTCTTTCTCTTTTAACTTTGTATGTGAGCTGGGAGCTCTTGTAGCTCATGGGGTTCTACTTCCTTGATGAGCTGGGGACTAGCCTCAGCTCAGTGCTTTCCCCAAGATCCTCAGAGGCAGGAAGATGCCTGGACCAGGTCTTCTATTTGGGAAAGGGCTGGGTCCTCTGGGTTTCCACACACCCTTGGCCTCACAGATGAAGACTCTACTCAAGCTGGGTCCTTACCCACAGATTGAGAGGAAACTGGACTGTCTTCCACCCTCCCCACTCAGGAACCAGTGAGTCAGAAAACCTGGCTTTCAATCTCGGTTCTATTCAGGACAAGCTCCTTCCCTCCCTGGTCTGCACCCTGGCTCCCACACTGTTCTAGTGTTGACTTTTTCTGATTCCCCTTTAGACATTTAGAATCTTGGGCCTCAAGGCCTATGGATTATATTTATAATTCAGTGATTCTCAAACATATCTTAAGGGGCAGTCCGTTCTTGGTACTATGAGGGTATGGTAAGATCAACCATCTGAGCTGGTGGGCTCACTGTGCCAAGCTTGGAGGAGTGCCAGGTCTTGCCACAATCTTACTGGGGTCCTAGCCAGAGCAGTCCAAGCTCCTGCCCACCAGAGGTCCACCAGAGGCAGGGGTTGGGAATGAAGGAGGCTCAGAGATGAGGCAGGTCTGCAAGATGACACAGCTCAAAGCGGGATCCACACTTCACTCTTTACTCATTGTTTATGGCCCATCCTTGGTCAAGCACAGCTGGCCCCAGGAGTCTTGATGGCAATTGGGCTGGGGGCTAAAGAAGAGAATGAGAAGCTAAGGCAAACTCTGCCACAGAAGCTGCAGCTATGCCTCCTGTTTACTCTACCCAGCCCACCTGAGCGATGCCAGCCATGGTGCTGGTGGGGAGAGGAGGCAGTTCCCTGCCACCATTAATCCAGCAGTTCCTTGATACACCAGCAGCAGAGGAGGATGTAGGCGATTTCCTTCAGGGTCCGCTGGAAGCCCTCCCACCCTGTGCCCATCTTAATGACAGGCAACCGCAGCCCAGTGTCTCGAGGGGCCCCTCCGAGGAAGAAGGGTAGGGTTTGGGCTAGGGGCTGTGTCCGGGGCTGCATGTGGGCAGCAGTTCTGAGGAAGGGTGTGGGAGCTGCCTCTAGTGCCTTTTATCAACACTGTCCCCACCCCCCTCAGCCTCATGACTACAGAGACAAAGGATCCAGGGTCTAGCAAAGGGAAGGTTCTAGGCCTGGGAACAGGCTGAGTCAGCCCCTCTAGACAGGGATGGGAGGGTGGGGTTAGTGGGAGGGAGGGCCTGGCCACTCCATCTTTCATATTCCACAGCTAGGCCAAGGCAGCTTCCCCTTTTCCAGCCCGGGTGGTGCCCTGCCTGATTGCCCTTTTCCCAGTGGTTGGAACAACTCCTGCTTTCGCCCTCTGGTGGGCTCCTGCTGAGGCTGACATTGGGAACCATCAGTGAGAGCTCCTTTCCAGCCTGTTCTGCCCTGCCCCTGGGCCCCTTAGAGTGAGCACAGCCAGTCAGAGCTGGCAGCATTTGACCCACTTCTGCTTCTCCCATCCTCTGGAGCAGGAAGACACAGCTAGAGCAACAGGCACAGTGATTGGCATGGTTTATTGCCAGGTTATACCCCAGGACAGTGTCCTTCCCTCCCTCCTAGGGTGGGGGGTCATGTGCGGGAGTTCCGCTCCTCTTCTTCGTTCTCCAGTAGATAGGCTGGACGGTATGTGGGGTGTCCTCCTGGGCTCAGGCACTTCAGGGCCGGGTTCCGCACGGTATTCTCCCGACTCCCTAGTGATGTGTATCTGGAGCAGGGAGGGTGGAGGGCAAGCATGTGGTAGGCTGGGCGATCCTATTGGCCCTCCCTATCCCAGCACCCTAAAAACTCCCTTACCCATTCCCTTCCCCTAATACCCTTACCCTCGGTCATACAGGATACAGTATGGGACAAACAGCTGACGCAGAAAATCCCAGATGTCTCTGTAGGTCCAGTCCTGGGAGGTCAGAGTAATAGAATAGTCACAAATGCTCACCTCTCCCACTTCTACCCCTGCTGTCCTGGGAAGGCACCCATCCATGGCTCTTCTGCTCCCTTGGCCTCTGAGGGAGGGCTTGCTATCTGATTCTCTGGTATAGCTTGCTCTACGTATGCAAAGAGAAAGAGAAGGACTTCATCTTCTCCACTCTCTGCTTTCCATTCCTGAACCACCCTCTACTGCAAGGGTGGAGCTTGAGGAGGACAGGGAGAGACCATGTCTATTTTTTTTTGAGACGGAGTCTGGCTCTGTTGCCCAGGCTGGAGTGCAGTGGTGTGGTCTTGGCTCACTGCAACCTCTGCCTTCCAGATTTAAGCCATTCTCCTGCCTCGGCCTCCTGAGTAGCTGGGAATACAGGCATGCACCACCATAGCCAGCTAATTTTTGTATTTTTTTAGTAGAGATGGGGTTTCACCATGTTGGTCAGGCTAGTCTCGAAATCCTGACCTCGTGATACGCCCGCCTCGGCCTCCCAAAGTGCTGGGATTACAGGCGCGTGCCACCGTGCCCGGCCCTATTTTTTTTAGACAGGGCCTTTTCTGTTGCCCAGGCTGGAGTGCACTGGCATGATCATGGCTCACTACAGCCTCGACTTCCCTGGCTCAAGCGATCTTCCCGCCTCAGCCCGAGTAGCTGGGACTATAGGCATTGATCAGCCCACCTCAGCCTCCCAAAGTGCTGGGATTACAGGTGTGAGCCACTGTGCCTGGCCAGAGTTTTCTGTGATGATGGAAATGTTCTGTAGCTCTACTGTCTAATATGGTGGTCATTTGAAATGTGGCTAGTACAACTGAATAACTGTATTTTTTTTTTTTTTTTGAACGGAGTCTCACTCTGTTGCCCAGGCTGGTGTATAGTGGTGCCATCTTGGCTCACTGCAACCTCTGTCTCCTGGGTTCAAGTGACTCTCCTACCTCAGCCTCCTGAGTAGCTGGGATTACAGGTGCCTGCCACCACGCCCCGCTAATTTTTGTATTTTTAGTAGAGACTGGGTTTCATCATTTTGGTCAGACTGGTCTCAATCTCCTGACCTCAGGCGATCCACCTGCCTCGGCCCCCCAAAGTGCAGGGACTACAGGTGTAAGCCACTACGCCTGGCCTGTGTATGTGTGTGTGTGTATGTGTGTGTGTATATATATTTTTTTTTTTTTGAGACAGGGTCTTGCTCTGTCGCCCAGGCTGGAGTGCAGTGGTGCCATCTCAGCTCACTGCAACCTCCGCCTCCTGGGTTTAAGCGATTCTCCTGCCTCAGCCTCCCGAGTAGCTAGGACTACAAGCCACCACGCCTGGCTAATTTTTTGTATTTTTAGTAGAGACAGGGTTTTGCCATGTTGGCCAGGCTGGTCTCGAACTCCTGGCCTCAAGTGATCTGCCCGCCATGGCCTCCCAAAGTGCTGGGATTATAGGCGTAAGCCACTGCACCCAGACAGAACTGAATTTTTAATTGTACTTAATTTCATAAATTGAGGTATCCAGGCCGGGCGTGGTGGCTCACGCTTGTAATCCCAGCACTTTGGGAGGCCGAGGCGGGCGGATCACGAGGTCAGGAGATCGAAACCACGGTGAAACCCCGTCTCTACTAAAAATACAAAAAATTAGCCGGGCGTGGTAGCGGGCGCCTGTAGTCCCAGCTACTCGAAGAGGCTGAGGCAGGAGAATGGCGTGAACCCGGGAGGCGGAGCTTGCAGTGAGCTGAGATTGCGCCACTGCACTCCAGCCTGGGCAACAGAGCGAGACTCTATCTCAAAAAAAAAAAAAAAAAGTAAATAAATAAATAAATAAATAAATAAATTGAGGTATCCACATGCCGTCAAATTCATCCTTTTAAAGTATATAATTCAGTGGTTTTTAGTCATATGTATTTCATTCTAATTAATTAAAATTTAAGTATAAATAAATGATTAATGGCTATATTGGACAGCACAGGTCTAAGTCACTGTTCTGTCCACAGTAGGAAGCACAATGCCTGCTATTGAATTTGGGCTCAATAAATATTGGTCAAAAGGATGAATGAACAGACAGCACTGCCTCCCTTGGATGATGAGGCCCCTTCATCCAGGTTCCAGGCTCTAGCCTCTCCACTACTGCAGGTGAGCTAGGGTGCAGTGACTGCTGGGGCACGTGAGACTGAAGGTGATAAACCCTCTTCCCCATTACCAGCAGTGGGTTGATGCGCATGAATGCAGGCCAGCCTGGGTCAGTGGGGCTGAAAGGACAGAGGCTACAGGAGTAGGGGTCAGTCCGGCGGGTGCCCATAAGGACAGCCTCCAGCTGGGGGTGCCGTGCCTGCAGTTCACCCAGGGCCTGCTTCATGCTGCCCTCAGCTTCCAACATCTGCAGATTATACCTTAGGAAGAAACAGAAGTAGGGTCGGGAGTGGGCTCTGTCAAGCTTCTCTTGGAGCCCAAACCTCCAGGCCCCTAGTACCTCTTGATAGTGTCCTGTAGAAATTGTTCCAGCTCAGGGAAAGGGGAGATGCTGCGGATATACAGGATCTGGAGGGGGTCTGGAACATCAGGTAATTTCCTGCAGAGGGGTAAGAATCCACAGGCTTGCGAGCATGGACAAGGAAATGGCTCCCCTGAAACAGCTCACTGTTCTCTTTGGCCCCTAGGACAGACTCTCACCCCTTCTCCCTTTTCCTTGTCCTTTCCATCCATTAGACCCACTTCCTCTGGGAAGCCCACTCTGACCTTTCACCTCTCAAATCTAAGCATGCATCCCTTGTTCAGGTATGTAAATCTCTCATCTCCCCAGCAGGACTGTGACCTCCCTGTGGTCAGGGATAGTGGCCTGCACATCCATACACAAGGCCAGGCACATATCACATACTCAGTATGGTGGGAGAATGGAACTGAGAGGTCACCATGACTATCTCCCTCTTGAATTCCACCTATACACCCCCTTTCTCCTTGCTTTCTGGGATGTGGAACTGGAGAAACAGATCGGGGTCTTGTCTCCCAGGGGGCAGGCTCACCTCTGCACAGCTGCATGGAAGAGGTGCAGGAGGGCAGTGCAGTCTTTGCCCCCGTTGAAGCCCACACAGAGCTGGGTGAGGCTGTACTGAGCCAGGGCGGTCTCAATGGTCTGTAGGGCACCTGCCACCTTTTTCCCCAAAGAAGACCCTGCCAAGCAGGCAGGGAAGAGGGCATCAGATGGACACATATGGCTATCAAAGGGGAGTGAAGGCATGCTGCCCTTGCTTAAACCCTTCAGTATCTTCCCAGTGTTCCGAGGATAAAGTCCAAACTCCTTCATGCTGCCCACTAGGCCCTGCAGTCTGCCCCTGACCTGCCATCTACCACCCAGCCACACCTCACGGTAGCCTCAGTGTCATTCCTTCGTAGCAGGGGGGTGTGGGGTGTGGGCTTCCTTCCATTCCCCTAAACCCCATGCTGCTTCCTTGCAGGCCCTCATTCATACTGTTGGCTCTTGCCCACCTACTGGTCTGACCAAATCCTCCTTATCACTCAGTTTATGTCATTTGGCCTTCTCTGACCCCAGATCAAGGCTGATCTCCCTGCTGTGGGAGATCACTCCCTTCATCACCCCATGCAGGATCACCTGTTTAATGTCCATCTTTCTTGTTAAAACACTGGTCCATAAGAGCAGGGCATATATTATCCTATTGAGCCATATCCCCAACACCTAGCACAGTGCTGATGAAAGTAGGTACTCAATCAACATTTATTGGAAGAATAATGAATTAACAGAAGCTATCTTCTGCCCTCTCTGGGATTTGCAGGAAGCACCCAACAGCCCCTGCATTACTGAGATCTGGGGTGCCACCAATGGCTTTGGGCATATTGCCCCTCCTCCATAATGTCCCTACCTGATTCAGCGAGTTTGTATACAACCTCACTGGCCTGCTCCACGGCGTTGGGCATGTAGGGGATCAGCGATCCCTGGGGCAAACGGGCAGTCAGGTAGGCCAGGCATTCCTCCAGGGGTCCTTCTTCCTCTGAGTCTAGAGTCAGCTTCACCTGATAGTAGTTGCTGCCCCAGTCAGGGTAGGAACCCAGGCCAAGCCTACGTCCAAAGTGGGCCTGGGCCTCAGCCAGAATTGGGGCGATGGAGGCTTCATCAGCAGCCACATATAGCTCCTTTGAGTGGAACTGAACAGCTGGGTTTTGGAACAGTCCCTTCATCCCCTCCAGCACCCGCCGCAGCAGCTCTGGAATGCCTGGGAAGAGGTAGACGTTTCGGACGGAGACCAGAGGGAATCTGAAGGGATGACCAGTGCGAGGATCTGTGCCGTAATGCAGGCGGGCAGAGGAGGGCACCAATGACAGCTTCTCCCAGCCTTCCCCTCCTAGGGCTTTGGTGGCTGCTTCCAACTCAGGGTGTGGCTTCAGCTCATCCCCAAAGGCCTGTGCCACTGCCTCAAAGGTCACATCATCATGAGTGGGGCCGATGCCCCCTGCTGTGAGGACATGGGTGAAGCGGTTGGAGAAAGAGGTGACTTCAGCTGCAATGGTGGCTACCTCATCAGGTACAACTGAGACTCGGCAAACCTGGACCCCTAGGGAGCGCAGTGTCCGGCACAGAAAGAAGGTGTTGGTGTCCTGAGTGTGTCCCTGGGGGTTGAAGGGGAGGATGGGGCCATCAGTACTGTAGGGATGAAGGGGAGGGGTTGAAGATGATGGCTGCATCCACCTGATGATGCAGTGCTCTGCTTCTTGAAGGACACCACCTCAGGCTGCTGAGGGGCCTGGACTGGACACAAGAGTGGGAAAATCCATTTGTTTGTTTTCAAAGCTGGGTCTCTGTCACCCAGGCTGGAGTATAGTGGCTCAATCACAGCTCACTGCAGCCTCAACTTCCTGGGTTCAAGGGCCACCTCAGCCTTCCGAGTAGCTGGGACTACAGGTGCATGCCACCATACTCAGCTCATTTAAAATTTTTTTTGTAGAAATGGGGTCTCGCCACGTTGCCCAGGCTGGTGTTGAATTCCTGGTCTCAAGTGATCCTCCTGCCTCAGCCTCCCAAAGTGCTGGAATTATAGGTGTGAGCCACCACACCTGGCCTGCTTTCTTCTTTCTGTCCCCACTGCCACCAAGCAGGTCCTTAGCACCTTTCACCTGGACAATGGCGACAGCTTGCTGGCCAGGCTCCCAGCCTCCAGTCACAGTGCTCTGCTCTGTCTCCTGAGTAACCTTTTTAATGCGTCACTGTGATTTCATCACTCTTGGACTCAAAAGCCATTTGTTGTTTCCAACTGTATACAGAAGAAAGTTCAAATTCCTTTGCAGAGTATTTGGGGCTGTCTGTGGCGTATACCCTATCTTCTTTTCCAGCCCCATCTCCCTCTAATTGTCTACAAAGGCTTTAGTGGTTAAGGGTCTGTGTTCTGATGGCCGGGCATGGTGGTTCATGCCTGTAATTCCAGCCCTTTGGGAGGCGGTGGGGGGTGGCTCGCTTGAGCTCAGAAGTTCGAGACCAACCGGCACAATATGGTAAAACCCCATCTCTACAAAAAAATACAAAAATTAGCAGGGCGTGGTGGTGCATGCCTATAGTCCCAGCTTCTTGGGAGGCTGAAGTGGGTGGACTGCTTGAGCCCAGGAGGCAGAGACTGCAGTGAGCCGAGATCATGCCACTGTACTCCAGCCTGGGTGACAGGGACCCTGTCACCAAAAGAAAAAAAAAAGATCTGTTTTGGAGTAAGGGAGCATCAGGCATTAGGCTGGAATCCCATCTCTACAACTTCCTAGGTATGTAACCCTGGGCAGGTTTCTCAACCTCTCTGACCCTCAGTTTCATCATTAATTGGGATTTTTTGCCGACCAGGTGTGGTGGCTCACGCCTGTAATCCCAGCATTTTTGGAGGCTGAGGTGGGAGGATTGCTTGAGCCTAGGAGTTCGAGACCAGCCTGGGCAACATGGTGAAACCCTGTCTCTACAAAAAAATTAAAAAATTAGCTCTGGCCTAGGCGACAGTGAGACTTTGTCTCAAAAAAAAAAAAAAAAAAAAAAAAAAAAAAAAAAGGCTGGGCAAGGTGGCTCATGCCTGTAATCCCATCACTTTGGGAGGCTGAGGTGGCAGAATTGCTTGAGGCTGGCTTGTTTAACATAGCGAGAACCCCGTTTATAAAACAAATGCACACAGAAAAATAAAATTTTAAAGAAGAAAAAAAGTGCCAATTTCGTGGGATTGTTGTGTGGGGTTGTTGTGAAGATTAGTAAAATCACAGATATGTGATGTATAGCACACTGCCAGACTCTAGTAGGCACTTAAAATATAGGGGTCACCAGCCTGGCCAAAATGGTGAAACTCTGTCTCTACTAAAAATACAAAAAATTAGCTGGGCGTGGTAGGCGCCTGTAGTCCCAGCTACTCGGGAGACTGAGGCAAGAGAATGGCATGAACCCGGGAGGCGGAGCTTGCAGTGAGCCGAGATCGCGCCACTGCACTCCAGCCTGGGCGACAGAGCGAGACCCCATCTCAAAACAAACAAACAAACAAACAAACAAACAAAACCCACAAAAATTAGCCAGGCGTGGTGGCAGGTGCCTGTAATCTCAGCTACTGGGGAGACTGAGGTGAGAGAATTGCCTGAACCTAGGAGGCAGAGGTAGCTGTGAGCTGAGATTGCGCCATTTGCGCTCCAGCCTGAGCAACAGGAGCCAAACTCCATCTCACAAAAAAAAAAAAAAAAAATAGGGGTCAGGGCCGGGTGAGGTGGCTCACGCCTGTAATCCCAACATTTTGGGAGGCTGAGGTGGGTGGATCACTTGAGCTCAGGAGTTTGAGACCAGCCTGGCCAACATGGCGAAATCCCATCTGTCCCTACTAAAAATACAAAAATTAGCCAGGTGTGGTGGCACATGCCTGTAGTCCCAGCCACTTGGGAGGCTGAGACAGGAGAATTGCTTGAACCTGGGAGGTGGAGGTTGCAGTGAGCCAAAATTGATCACGCCACTGCACTCCAACCTGGGCAACAGAACAAGACTCTGTCCAAAAAAAAAAAAAAGGGTCTATTAAGGCTGAGTGCAGTGGCTCATGCCTGTAATCCCAACTACTTGGGTGGCTGAGGCATGAGAACTGCTTGAACGCGAGAGGTGGAGGTGCAGTCAGCTGAGATCCCACCAGTGCACTCCAGCCTGGGCAACAGAATGAGACTATCAAAAAAAAAAAAAAAAGACAAATTTACAAAGAATATTAAAAAAGATTATTATTAAAACTTGACATTTGGCCAAGCTCGGTGGTTCATGCCTATAATCCCAGCACTTTGGGAGGACGAGGTGTGGGAGGATCGCTTGAGCCTAGGAGTTTGAGACCAGCCTGGGCAACATAGTGAGACCCTGTTTCTGCAAAATAAATAAATAAATAAGCCAGGTGTGGCGGCTAACACCTGTAGTCACAGCAACTACAGAAGCTGAGGCAGGAGGACTGCTTGAGCCTGGAAGATGGAGGCTTCAGTGAGCTGTGACTGTGCCACTGCACTCCAGCCTAGGTGACAGCACAAAATCCTGTCTCAAAAACAAAAAAAACCCTGTCATCTGTTATGTCCTCTAGTAAGACTTTCCTGATCATTCAGAGGGGATTCATCCCTTCTAGTACCTTCCTTCTAGCTCACTTATCCACTACGTACCTTGAGTCATTTCCAAAAAGGCTGGGTAAAACTCTTTTTTTTTTTTTTGAGACAGTTTCGCTCATGTTGCCCAGGCTGGAGTGCAATGGCACGATCTCAGCTCACTGCAACCTCCACCTCCCAGGTTCAAGCAATTCTCCTGTCTCAGCCTCCCGAGTAGCTGGGATTACAGGCATGCACCACCACGCCCGGCTAATTTTGTATTTTTAGTAGAGATGGGGTTTCTCCATGTTGAGGCTGGTCTCGAACTCCTGACCTCAGGTGATCCACTGGCCTCGGCCTCCCAAAGTGCTGGGATTACATGCGTGAGCCACCACGCCCGGCCAAAACTCTTAAATATACAATACATACACCCGTACCTCCTCTACTCAAGGGGCTTCCTGTCATTGTTGTGTAGCCCCTCTACCCTCTACCCTACTGCTTGGTAAATTGCAATGACCTTTTTATTTTTCTTTTTTTCAATCAGCTCTCTCAGGTTGAAAAATTGTAGGGACTTTGCTACAAGTTTTTCAGTAGAGTAATTGAAAGAATGAGGGTTAATTTTCCTCCAATATGCTGGATTCACTCCAGGATCATACTGCGGCAAGGAGGCTCCCACCCTGTTTCACCTCCCTCCATGGAGGGATGTGCAGCAGGCCCTTAAGGACAGGAGAACGCCGCGCCCTCCCCCCTTTTCTGTCCCAGACACACCTTAAGGATCTCATCTCCGACAATGATGATGCCAGCCGTCACGCTGCGCCCCGGGGAAAGTTCAGAGGCCCTAGATATCATGGTCCTGCCTTCTCTGCCCCTCGGCAAGGCCCTCCAGTAGCCACCCAGACCCCCAAATAGGGGTCGCAAGCACGGGGGGCCCGCCAGGTCTACAGGGCACTGGGGGCCATAGCCTGGGAACAGGGGGTCCTGGGTCGAGGGAACCTGGAGAAGCCAGAAAGGACAATGGGGGAGAGCAGGCCTGCGCGTTCCTCCTTAGAGGACGACCCTAGTCTTCTCTAACCAGATCCTTGACAAGCGACTCCTTTGTTCCTGTCTCTGTAATAAACGTGTTCCCAAATCCCAACCCATGTCCTTTTAAATGTCTTCTAAGCTTAGCTCTAGTCTTAAAAACTTCTTCTCCCTTGAGAACCTACCACTTTAAGTGTCTTCCGTTTGCTGAGCTGGTCTCAAGTGTCTGCTCTATCTTGGGCATCTCTACCCCTTTAAATGTCTACCTTATCCTGGGCCTTGGCCCTTTGCAATGCATTCGCTCTCTACCCTGGACCAAAATCCCGTCTCTTTCTACTTCAGGCTCCTGCACCCTTTCTAGCCCAGAATCCCTTCTTCCCACCAAGCTTCAGGTTACTGAGCTCTCTTAGACTCTCACCTGCCTGTTCTGCCCCTTCACCGGGTCTTTCCCTTGTTCCTTTCCTCATGTCCCGGGGCAGCTTCCGTACTTAAAGTCCCGCCTTACACCTAGCTGACATTGAATGGTGATTTTGGCTGTCGCTTAGACTCTTCCAGGGTCCCATTGGTATATTCAACTGTCGCTCTCAGGCTTTAGCCAGTGGGTGGCAGCAGGGCCGGATTGTTATAGGCGACAACCACGTGGTCACTTCTCGCCCGGAAATACGGGGGCCGGACCTCAGCCCACGGTCGGGGGCGGGACCTCGGGAGTTTAGGGCGGGAAAGGAGCAGTGGTTGAAGGTGCTGTAAGGCCCTCGGGGAGTTTCTGGTGCTGGATTCAAGTAGTTGTTATGCATATGTTGCTTTGTTTTGTCTTGTTTAATGGGTCAGTTAGCCATGGTTTAAGCTGTTTTCATTCACCGTGACTCTAACGCTAGGCTAAGGGCTTTTACTGGAGTGAGAAAGGATCTTATTTTATAGTAGAAGGAAGTTGGAGGGACACCGAGAAAGATTATCACCATTGTCTGTCGGGTATGAAGACCTTGGAGTAAGTGAGCTTTTGATGTGTGGAACCTTAATTTATCTCTAGTATAATAGACAAAACGAATTACTTAAACGTCTTTGACAAGAAAGAGTCCAAAAACCCTCTTTTCCTCCGCCTTGCTCCAGATGGTGCTTAGTTCAAATGACACCTTTCCCAGTTATTTGGTCTTGTAGGTGCAAATGAGGCAGCGAATAGGGAGTGCCTTCCATGTTTACTCTGGATCCTCACATCATCGGAGCTTACCCCCATTTCAGTTGCCTTTGTTCTAAAAGTACATCTTAAACTTTTTTCCAATAATAATCTGGGGATCTTTTCATATGCAGATTGATTCAGTAGGTTTGGTTGGGGCCTGAGATCTGCATTTGGCTAGTTCCCATGTGATGGTGATCCCACTGCTCTATGGACTGCATTTTGAATGGTAAGGGCCTGAATTCATTCTTTTTGTTTTTTTGATACAGAGTCTCCCTCTGTCACCCAAGCTGGAGTGCAGTGGCGCGATCTCGGCTCACTGCAAGCTCCGCCTCCCGGGTTCATGCCATTCTCCTGCCTCAGCCTCCCGAGTAGCTGGGACTATGGGCGCCCGCCACCACGCCCGGCTACTTTTTTTTGTATATATATATATATTTAGTAGAGACGGGGTTTCACTGTGTTAGCCAGGATGGTCTCGATCTCCTGACCTCGTGATCCGCCCGCCTCGGCCTCCCAAAGTGCTGTGATTACAGGTGTGAGCCACCGCGCCTGGCCGAATTCATTGTTTGTAGCACTGCTAAACCACACCTTGCCAAATTTTACTCTTCAAAACCCTTGGTCGGGCGCAGCACTTTGGGAGTCTGAGGAGGGAGGATTGCTCGAGCTCTCTCAATTTAAAAAAAAAAAAAAAAGGCCGGGCGCGGTGGCTCACGCCTGTAATCCCAGCACTTTGGGAGGCCGAGGCGGGCGGATCACCTGAGGTCAGGAGCTGGAGACCAGCCTGACCAACATGGAGAAACCTCGACTCTACTAAAAACACAAAAAATTAGCCGGGCGTGGTGGCGGGCGCCTGTAGTCCCAGCTACTCGGGAGGCTGAGGCAGGAGAATGGCGTGAACCTGGGAGGTGCAGCTTGCAGTGAGCCGAGATTGTGTACTGCACTCCAGCCTGGGCGACAGAGCGAGACTCTATCAAAAAGAAAAAAAAAAAACCCTGTAAGATACATATCATGCTCGTTTTACAGATGAGGAACAGGCTCAGAAAGGTGAAGGGATGCCACACAACCACAAAACACAGTGAATGGTAGATTCAGGTGATCAGGCGTCTAGACCATTCTTTTAAGTAATAAGCCCTTTTTTTTTTTGAACCAGGGTCTCTCTGTTGCCCAGGCTCGAGTGCGGTGGCACAAGCACCGTTCACTGCAGCCTCGACCTCCTGGGCTCAAGTGATCCTCCCATTTCAGACTCCAGAGTAGCTGGGACCACAGGGGCGCCCCACCATCCCTGGCTAATTTTTGTATTTTTAGTAGAGATGGGGTTTGGTCATGTTGCGCAGGCTGGTCTTAAACTGGGCTCAAGTGATTCCCTGCCTTGGCCTCCCAAAGTATTGGGATTACAGGTGTGAGCCCCCGTACTTGGCCCTCATTTCTTTCAATTATAAAAAGTCAGCTCTTTGGAAAAAAAAAAAGGGCAAAACAAGAATTCCACTTGCCTAGTAAACCACATGTTCCAATATCTTTATTAGTAATACAGGTGATATTTGATCCCCTCCCAAAACAGAATACCAAGTCTGGTCCAGTATTTTCCCAGTGGATTCTCAAGCTTAAGTGTACATCAGAATCAGCTGGAGAGCTTGTTAAAACATTGCTGTGCCGAATCCTGAGTTTAGGATTCAGTAGGTCTAGGTTGGAGCCCAATAATTTGCATTTCTAATGAGTTTTCCCGATGTTGATGCCTGCTATTTTAGGAATAAGTGGATGGAAGACAGGAAAAATGGGAGAGATTAATATCCTTCCTTAGTACTAGTATTTTTTTTTTTTTGACACGGAGTCTCGCTCTGTTGCCCAGGCTGGAGTGCAGTGGCGCAATCTTGGCTCACTGCAGGCTCCACCTCCCGGGTTCACGCCATTCTCCTGCCTCAGCCTCCCGAGTAGCTGGGACTACAGGCGCCCACCACCTCGCCCAGCTAATTTTTTTGTATTTTTAGTAGAGACGGGGTTTCACTATGTTAGCCAGGATGGTCTCCACCTCCTGACCTCATGATCCGCCAGCCTCGGCCTCCCAAAGTGCTGTGATTACAGGCGTGAGCCACCATGCCCGGCCACTTAGTACTACTGTTTTGTTAGACTAGAGGGGAAGTTATTATTCTGTGGAATGTTTTTTTTAAATTGAGACACAGCCTCTGTCGCCCAGGCTGAGTGCAGTGGTGTGATCTTGGCTCACTTTCACCTCTGCCTCTCGGGTTCCAGCGATCATCTGACCTCAGCCTCCTGAGGAGCAGGGATTACAGGCACATACCACGCCCGGCTAATTTATTTATTTTTTTTTTGAGACAGTTTCACTCTTGTTGCCTAGGCTGAAGTGCAATGGCGTGATCTCAGCTCACTGCAACCTCTGCCTCCCAGGTTCAAGCGATTCTCTTGCCTCAGCCTCCGGAGTAGCTGGGATTACAGGCATGTGCCACCACGCCCGGCTAATTTTGTATTTTTAGTAGAGATGGGGTTTCACCATGTTGGCCAGGCTGGTTTCAAACTTCTGACCTCAGGTGATCCATCCACCTCAGCCTCCCAAAGTGTTGGGATTACAGGCATGAGCCACTGCACCCAGCCTAATTTTTGTATTTTTAGTAGAGACGGGAGTTGCACCATGTTGGCCAGGCTGGTCTCGAACTCCTAACCTCAAGTGATCTGCCCTCCTTAGCCTCCCGAAGTGCTGGGATTACAGGCGTAAGCTACCACGCCCGGCCTGGAATGTTTTCTTAAACAGCTACATTTTGCACCTGTTTTCTCAAAGCTTAGTTCTTTACCTACCTGCATAAGATGCCTGAAATCTTTACCCCCAGTCCACACTCCAGACCAATTAAGAATCCTTAAGAATGACTCAGGCAGGCATCAGTGCTTGTAAACCTCCCCAGGTGATTCCAATGCCCAACCAAAGTTAAGAACAGCTGAAAACCTTCCCCAACCAAGGGGCACAGTGAATAGGTCATAGGTGTGCCTATGATTCCTATTAGGAATTGGGACACACAAGCAGCCCCTGACTGATAGCGTCCTTTTATCCGTGTGTGCCATTCAAATATTGGGACTATGTTAAAGGCAGCACCCTGACTGTAGGAAGCAGTTCATTTGTTTGGATGAGATGAAGTTGTCCCTATATAACCTCTACCTCAGGCTAGTAGTTAGAGTGAAATATATTTCAGTAGATGCTTGACAGCAAGTCTGCTTAAAGTAGATTAAAAACCAGTTATCTCAATGTTAAACCTCATTATCAGCAAAGAGCTGAGCTTCATTATCAAACTGAAGGGCATATAATTAGAACCATGATATTGATGATGCTCACCCTGAGTGAGGGGGAAAAAACCCTTACAATTACAGCATTAGATTATAAAAACTTCCTCTTTAATCAAGGCTTTTAACATGAAGAGATTTCTTGAATAAAATGGAAAGTTTCCAGTACAATGAAACATAAATCCACAAGTCACCATACATACAACACCCGGGAGGAAAAAACAAAAACAGGAAGTTTACATGATCCCTGTAACGGCCATGGTCTCAAACTCAGATGCTTCCTTTATCTGCCAAGTGTGTTCCGGATACAGAGCACATCATGGCTTCTGGGGTCACACTCAGCTGAGGCTGTGGGTCCACAGAGCACTCATCTGGCTGGGCTATGGTGGTGGTGGCTCTACTCAAGAAGCAAAGCAGTTACCAGCACATTGAAACAGTGTATTGAACATCTTTTAAATATCAAAGTGAGAAACAAGAAGGCAACATAATAATGTTATCAGAAAGATGTTAGGAAGTAAGGGCAGCTGTGTAAAGCTTGAGGCTGAAAAGTAGCTTGCCAGCTTCATTTCTTTGGCTTCTTGGGTAGTGGGCGCCGGAACAGCAAGATGTGAGGTTCTGAAAGAGTGAGGGAAATCTAAGAGACAAGCTCACACCATTCAATGTACAACCTATAGTGTATTCCACTACCACCTCCCCAGCTATCACCCACTCAGATCTTTATAACTAAATACTTAAGCATATGGCCTTAGAAGCAGACCCAGGAGTCTGGACTGTCTGCCAAGTACAGAATTGTTAATATCAGTTCTTTTGCTATGTTTATACAGCCCCAGGGTGTCCTTTATTAGTTTTGCCTGGCAGCTGGGTGTCTGGTGTCTTATCAATAAATATACTTTCCTTTGCTTATTTAGAATACATCCAAGAATGTTTTCTGATGGAGAATGAGGCAGGGGCTATGACCAGGCTATATGTGGCCTTAAAAAGAATACCCTCTGATTGAATGAAAGATTACAGGAGGTTTTTCAATGACAGGTTGTCTCTGAACTTCCCAGATATTTTAGTCTTATTTTTGGTCACTAGTTTTTTTTTTTTTTTTTTTTTTTAAATCCCCCACGACTGGAGGGGGAAGGAACCAGTAAACCATTTCCTATCTCCCTAGTTGGGTTATACAATCTTATTCCTTCATTCTCTCAGTGTAGCAGTTCTATATGGTTGTTTTTAGCCAGTGCACTGACCTGGTTCATGGATCATATAATGGACCCATCCCTGACTCTGCTGAACGCCAAGATTCCTCCATTCAGATTCAGACATCAAATGGGTTTTAGGGACCAGCTTGGCTATGTCCTTGGGCAGCATGACATGTCTGTAACAGAAACAGGGAAGTGGGGAATTTATGTTAGTACCAGATACAGTCTCTTAGACAAATGCCTGTTTACAAGGCCAAGAAAGGAAAGAAAAACTGGTTTTTTATGTCAGAGTTTATATAATTTTATTGTGGGGTAGCAGCAGCTAGAAATACAGGCTATGTTATATAAATTCCGAGAGTATATTAAAAATATAAATTAGTGAATAATTCCAGTGAATGAGCACTTAAGTTCCAGGCACATTTTCTCTGCCTTCATGGACCTTATAGTCTTCTAGTTGATTACCTACAACATAATGGGAGCCCCACGGAGCACACAGTGTTAATAATTAGAAGGAAGGAAGAGAAGTTATTTTGTGGAGAGGAAAGGCCTTTTATGAAGTACTGTGTGGACAAGTTATCACAAAGGATGAAATGAAATATCTTGTCCTTTAAAATCTAAGCCAGGCATGGTGGCACAAACCTATAGTCCCAGCTACTCGGGAGGCTGAGGCAGGAGGGTCATTTGAACCCAGGAGTTTGAAAAAGATACAGTATGAAGTTTGAACTCTGATTAAAATACAGAAGAAACAGGCCAGGGGCAGTGGCTCATGCCTGTAATCCCAGCATGTTGGGAGGCTGAGGTGGTGGATCACTTGAAGTCAGGAGTTGGAGACCAGCCTGACCAACAACGTGAAACCCCGTCTCTACTAAAAATACAAAAATTAGCCAAGTGTGGTGGCATGCACCTGTAATCCCAGCTATTTGGGAGGCTGAGGCAGGAGAGAATCCCTTGAATCCAGGAGGCAGAGGTTGCAGTGAGCTGAGATCTGGGCGATAGAGATTCTGTCTCAAAAAAAGAGGAAAAAAAAAAAAAAAGAAAAAAGAAAGGGCTGCAATGCACAATGGTTGTGCCTGTGAATAGCCACTGCACTCCAGTCTGGGCAACAAAGCAAGACCTTGTCTCTTAAAAAAAAATTAAATCTATCCTGAATCTTATCTTCCTAACTCTGGAGGGGATGTACCTTGAGACTTTCTGGGTAAATTCCGTGCTTTTCCAACCAAGGATAAGTCTCCCTTCATAGCAAAAAAATTATTACCCTGATGTGAATCAAACTAATCCACATAGTCTTCGTCATGCTCAATGAAAATGTACTAAGTTCTCCCTCTGTGCTAGTAACGGTGGTTCCCCACCATTCTCCTAAAAGAAAAAATTCTAGTCCAAATATAATGAAAATAGCTCACATTCTAACACCACCCTGGCACGAAATTTGGCTTCAATACATAGACCAAAAAACCCCTCTTAAACCAAAATGCCACTGCCAAGAGTTTCATCTTCCAGGGGATGAAATGGTGATTCCTTCCCAGCTCTACAAATCTCTTACAAGCACATACAGTTTTAAGTTAGTTTAGTTCAGATGTAGAGGAAAACAGCTGAGGAAAATAAAGTTAATTATATCAAAGGAGGGTCTGGAGTCGTCTTGGCATAAAGATGATTATATATTTGTCAATGCAATCGAGTTCTCTGGAAGACCCAAAGCCCTGAACTAGGCTGGGTGAAGAGACACAAGCAAGTTTTCATTTTCTCTTCTCCAACTGAGGAGACAAGATACAAACCACGAAGTGGTCTTAATTATTACAATTAATACAGATTAGCATAATGCCAACATTTGTGGAATCCTGTGTCTTCCCTTATTCCCAATCTAGATTATGCACTTAAAATTTATGAAACCCGAATGCCACATCCAGTGCCAGGATTCCATCATCAGCACCCTTGGCAGATGGCTATCCAGTGTCTTCTAAACAATTTCAGTCAAGAGGTGCTTTCTCCCACATACCTTTTTCTCAGGGTCTCATCTCAGGCTCTGCCCTCTAGGAAGCTTTCCCCAACTTTCCCTCTTCCTTTTTTCCTCTCAGTATTTTAAATTTCATGTTCAAGGGTACATGTGCAGGTTTGTTATATAGGTAAAATCCTGACTCCGGGGTTTGGTGTACAGATTATTTCATCACCCAGGTACTAAGCATAGTACCCGATAGTTTTTTTTTTTTTTTCCCCTGAACCTCTCCCTCCTCCCACCCTCCTCCCTCAAGCAGGCCCCAATGTCTGTTGTTCCCCTCTTTCTGTCCCTGTGTTCTCATCTCCGACATACAAATGAAAATACGCGTAGTTTACTACTGGTTTCGTTTTCAATGGTGGTGAAAGAGACATCACGCTGAATTGGCCCTTAAGACACTCCCCCGCCCCCACACCAAGCCCAGGGAAGAAGACCCACCGAAAGTAAGAGGTCAGCCTCCAAGGCGGTGGCGGCGGGGGTTCTCGAAGGGTGGGGTGGGGGAGCGTCCTGGAGTTAGCAAAAGTAGGGGACTGACTTTCTAGCCCCACCTCAACCCCCGCGCACAGCTAGGAAGCCGCAGCCTTCGGGTCGCCAGTTCTCTCTCCTTAGCAAGTCTTGTGTGCTCCCATCACACCCTGTAATGGCTCCTAGCATAGAGTGTATCACCTTTCTGGTGTCTGTCGGTACCACCCACAGATTTTTAAGTTTGTGAACAGCAGAGATCATGTGTTATCCTTGCACTTTAGCAGAACACCTGAAACCTGTTAAGTATTCCGTAACTGTTTCCTTTGATATTTAAAGGGCATCTATTAGACCCATATTAAGTATTTTCTCAATGCTCCTAGCCAGTTTTATTCCATTGCAGTCCCAAGCGATCCCTGTCCTTACACAAGCCAGACAACCACGCCCCTTGTCTTTTTCACGAGTTAATAAGCAATATTCAACTCTCTCAGCGCTACTCTCGCATTAGGGACGCGAGGAAACTTCCAGCTCCGCTTTTGCTACGTTCTCCCACTGGATTCGACAAGATTACTGTGAAACAAACAGTCTCTATAAGGCAAGTTAAGTTTGCCCGATAAAGTTCAGAGAATGATCCAGAAACCCTCATGGGTGAGGGTGGTCAGTACTCTAACCACGCCCACCCCTCCCTCCTCTCAACTGAGAGCCCACGCCAAATTCGCAACCACTTTATTGTTTTACGAGCGCCTCCCATCTCCGCACATGCGCCTTACGCCTTCACCAATATCACACCCTTGCCCGTTCACATCTCGTACGCATGCGCCAATTCTATCGTCTCAGTTCCTGTTACTAATTCCTTGTCCCCTCAGCGGCCAAAGCTCACGACCTCGCTATTGCTCCCGCGCCAGAACTAACCGATACTCAAACTCCTCGTCGTCGTATTTGTCCGAATAGTAAATTTGTTTGTGCGACATGATCGCTCGATTTGCTAGCCTTCAGCCCCGCGCCGCCAACCTCCAAGCAACTCCCAACAGCACGCGCTCCCACCCACTTTGGCCTCGCTTTCAAACACGCCGCCCGCACTTCCTATTGGTCCGTTTGGCTCGAGGCGGGACAGCTCTACTTTCAAGCCTCCGATTGGCTTAGATTTACTTCTCTTCTGGTCCTTATTGGAGGGCAGTTCCTACGCTTCTCAAGAACGAGCGTGGGTTAAAAGTAGGCGTCTTATTGGCCACCACTGCCTTTGTGCGCGATCTCGCGCTGCCATTGGCTAACTCGGGAAAGTGGGAAGCGTGAAGGAGGGACCCCGAGGTAGAGGGTCAGGGGTTAGTGAGGCCGGAAGTGAGTGTAATAAAGTTTCTCCAGGAAGGCAGGGCCCGGGGAGAAAGTTGGAGCGGTAACCTAAGCTGGCAGTGGCGTGATCCGGAACCAAATCGGCCCGCGGTGCGGTGCGGAGACTCCATGAGGCCCTGGTGAGTCTTGACTTTTTTCTCCTTAGGTGACTCACTCTTTCACCCCGGAACCCCTCTCCCGGGACCCCACTTCCGGTCTTCATTTATAAGTCCCGCCCCTGAGACCCCTCTCCCGGAAGTCCCACCTCCCAACTTCAGGGGGCTCCCCCGAACCCCGACTTGATTTTTTTTTGTCTCCGACCCCACCCTGTCGCCCAGTTTCCCTGGAAGTCCCACCCCCCGACACGTTCCAAGCCCTACTAGGAGAAACCCTTCGTTACTCCTTCCATCCTCCGAAACTCCGCCTCCTAGCAACGATTCTCCGCTAACTCATGTCAAAAGGCCTATCTCCCAAAAGGGCAAAACCCTGCTCCTCAAAGAACGATTCGAATTTGTTGAAGCTCCGCCCCTCCGAAGCCACGCCCCTTCCGTAATCCACGTCTGACTGTCCAGAAAGCCTCCCCGCCCAGAAGTCTGAAGTTCGCGTCCTAGGGGACCACGCCCCCTTAGGAGCTTTATCTTTGTGGGACCTGGGTCATCAGCTGAAAAGCCTTGTCGTCAATCCCTGAAACTCCACCTGCTTATATTTTCCTGTCCTTTCTCTTTTTTTTGGGCCTTGGGATCAGCTTTCCGAGCACTCTCGTGCTCCCCCAGGTGGGAAGTCAAAGTTCCCATCTCTGGCTGTAAGGAGTGAGATTAAAGGCGGCCGTTTTCCTTTCTTTCTTTTTTTTTGAGACGGAGTTTCGCTCTTATTGTTCAGGCTGGAGTGCAATGGTGCGATCTCGGCTCACTGCAACCTCCGCCTCCTGCGTTCAAGTGATTCTCCTGCCTCAGCCTCCTGAGTAGCTAGGATTACAGGCGCCCACCACCACGCCCGGCTAATTTTTGTTATTTTTAGTAGAGACAGGGTTTCACCATGTTGGCTAGGCTAGCCTCGAACTCCTGACCTCAGGTGCTCCACCCATATCAGCCTCCTTAAGTGTTAGGATTACAGGCGTGAGCCACCGCGCCTGGCCCCGTTTTCCTCTTTCTTAACCTCCTTCAAGGGTAGAACTATTTGAAAGGGCTGAACTTGGGGTTTGGCACGAGAGGGAGAGAGAGACTTGCTCTCAGACTCCCAGCCTCACTTCCTGGCCTTCCCTTCCCAGGACCAACCCCATCCCAGAAGTAGCTCTAGGCCTTCCTAGACATAAGTAGATAGGACCATGGATTTGTTGGTGTGTGGCATGTGGGTGTGACAGGAGCAAAAGTTTTCTACTACCAGAAAAACGGTGGTTTGGAGTGGGGGTAGATAATAGTGCTCTTTTTGTTGTTTTCTTTTTTTTTTGAGGGACAGTTCAGTCGCTACTTCTCTGTCTCTTCCCCTCCCCCTAACCAGAGTTCTTGTCTGGGCATTCCTCCTGGCCCCGTTTGCCCAGCCTTCCCTGCTGGAAACATTCCTGAGGCTTTCGCCATATCCTGCCACTTCCCGGCCCTCTCCCCTCCTCCCAGTTGGGCTGCGAAGCCACACACAGCTTTTCCCCTACACCCAATCACCTGGACTTCCAGTAGGCAATCTCCTTTCTCCCTATGTAAATTTCAAGAGTCATACTTCTTTCTTTTCTTCCAAACGCCCACACCCGTTTGTCCTTCCCTGGCTCTGGATACTGCAGGCTCCCACAGACCATCATCTCCACAGATAAGGACATCCTAGTGTGTGTTTGTGTTTTAGGGGTGTGAGGCTATGGTGGAATACTTTCCTCATTCTCTCTATGCCCGAGAGCTGGCTGGAAATGAAGTGATAAAATTCCTTCTCAGGATTGGCTGACAGAGTGACAAACCTCTTCTGGAATGAGCACTAAGGGAGATGTAAGAGTTAAGCACAGTATCTAACACACTTCAAGTGTTAATGTTGTTAATCAGGATAATTATCTATCTATATTTTAATCCTCTGAAGTAAATCTAAGGGTAATTCCAAGGTGAGCTGTGGGGATTTTTTTTTTTTTTTTTTTGAGATGGAGTTTTGCCCTTGTCACCTAGGCTGGAGTGCAATGGCTTGATCTCGGCTCACTGCAACCTCCGCCTCCTGGGTTCGAGTGATTCTCCTGCCTCAGCCTCCTGAGCTGGGATTACAGGTGCCTGCCACCACGCCCAGCTAATTTTTGTATTTTTAGTAGAGATGGGGTTTCACCATGTTGACCAGGCTGGTCTCGAACTCCTGACTTCAAGTGATCCACCTGCCTCAGCCTCCCAAAGTGCTGGGATTACAGGTGTGAGCCACCGCGCCCGGCGGGAATACGTATCTTTAACTTGTTTTTTTTTTTTTTTTTGGTCGCTTTCCAGCTTTGCCTATGGCATTCTCCGGAAGAGCAGTGGCAGGAAGCCGTGGGTGGCAGGAATGGGTTTGGGACTGTTCCCTGTGTCCAGCTTCAACCCATCTTCTCCTGACACCCCTTTCTCCTGTACTTATTTTTTCTCCTGTCCTTATTGACGCAGATGTGTCTTCTGATCTCTCTGTCCCTTCCTGGCCTGTAGTTTCTACTTCTCTTGGAGAACTGTTCTTCTACCTCCTCCAGCCAGGCTCCTCCTCCAGCCAGGCTCCTCCCCTGGTGTGAGGGATGCTGTGCTCTTTGGTGGGGCTTAGGGCCCTGTAAGAGGAGGGATATGAATTGGGGTGGTTTGGAGTGGGAGTGGGGACCTGATTGCCTCATTCTCACCCTTGACAGTGTGCTGTGTTAACAAGTCCTGTGGAAAGGGGGGACAGGACAGTGCTTGGCTATGAGCCATCGGTCTTGGTGTGGTAGATGGCATATGTAGAGAACAAGCCATGACCACCATGTCCTCTTGTTCCCTTCTTGCCTGGTAGCTTCCTGATGTACCATCCAGGTTGGACGTTATTCCCCTTTTTTCACCAGCTTTGCTCTTCCTCTTGGCCCTGCTCTGCATCCATTGGGACCACTTCCTTCCCATCCCCACTTCGCTAGCTCCAGTCCACAGCTGTCGTAGCAGAGGATGCTAATGGCCCAGGCTTACTGTATGGGGTAGCGGTTGGGGGTGGCCTGGGCTGGGGCCAGCCGGCTCTCGGGCATAGAGGGTGGGGGAATTCGAGTGTCCAACCAGGACAGGAAGGGAAATGCTGAGCTCTGAGATCTCCTCCCTTTTCCACCCCCAGCTGCCTCTGTTTCCTCCCTCATTCCCCTGTACTCTTGCCTGGCTTCCTGCCCCCTTTGGCCTGCGTGTGTCCGGTTTTGAGCGACTCAGACCTCCTATCTCCTTCCTTTCCGTCCCACTCCTCCATCCTTCCCTCCCACCCCCGCTTTACTTCTCCCCAGATTACTAGTTGTTTGTATAGGGCAGGGGAGAGGGGCTTGGATAGCCCTACCCCCTGCTCCACTTCGAGATTGGGGCGGGGTGGGGGCTCAGCCCCTCTGAGCCTGTGAGTCAGCACTGTCCTCGCGATTGGTCTCTCCCCTTAGCTCCCCGCCCCTGGGGAGGAGCCAGCAGCTCTGGGTCCAGCCTGTTCTCTTCTCAGCCAGAGAAGAGGCTCCACGTTGGGCGGAGATGGGGCCTGAAACTGTCTGCGTCTGAGCTGGGGAGCGGAAGCCACTTGTCCCTCTCCCTCCCCAGGACTTCTGTGACTCCTGGGCCACAGAGGTCCAATCAGGCTAAGGGCCTGGGGATACCCCCTGCCTGGCCCCCTTGCCCAAACTGGCAGGGGGGCCAGGCTGGGCAGCAGCCCCTTTTTCACCTCAGCTATGGATCTCTTGCCCCCCAAGCCCAAGTACAATCCACTCCGGAATGAGTCTCTGTCATCGCTGGAGGAAGGGGCTTCTGGGTCCACCCCCCCGGAGGAGCTGCCTTCCCCATCAGCTTCATCCCTGGGGCCCATCCTGCCTTCTCTGCCTGGGGACGATAGTCCCACTACCCTGTGCTCCTTCTTCCCCCGGATGAGCAACCTGAGGCTGGCCAACCCAGCTGGGGGGCGCCCAGGGTCTAAGGGGGAGCCAGGAAGGGCAGCCGATGATGGGGAGGGGATCGTAGGGGCAGCCATACCAGACTCAGGCCCCCTACCCCTCCTCCAGGACATGAACAAGCTGAGTGGAGGCGGCGGGCGCAGGACTCGGGTGGAAGGGGGCCAGCTGGGGGGCGAGGAGTGGACCCGCCACGGGAGCTTTGTCAATAAGCCCACGCGGGGCTGGCTGCATCCCAACGACAAAGTCATGGGACCTGGGGTTTCCTACTTGGTTCGGGTGAGTGAACATCCTCCTTTCCATTCCCCCCCAGACCCCCTCCAGTTCTAATGCTCACTCCAGCTTGGCTGGAATCTTTTTTCCTGCTATTCCCCAACAACCCCGTTTCAGTGTCCTATTTCCTAAACCTTTCTCATCCCTTCCCCGATTCTGTAGCCCCTTCCCTTCCAGCTCTGCCTGGGCCCCCTTCCTTCTTTTGACTCCCCCACCCCCACCCTGCCATGCTTAGCACAATGCCCAGCATGGCAGAAGCTCTTAAGTGTTGGAATGAGTGACTTCTTGATCCTTTCCTCCATTCTCCTCCCGCTTTCTGGAGTTGTCCCTCCATCCCAGCCAATGCCTGTCGGTCCCCTCAACTCTCTCCCCAGTGCATGAGGTCCTTCTAGCCTGCCTTTTCTTTTTCTCCTCATTCCCTGTTGTCTTTCACTTTGGTTGTGGGATGTAGCCATGGGAAGTGGGCAGAACTTCTTCCTCTTTACTTCCCTTAGGGACCATATGGGCAAAGTCCTAGTGCCCTTTGTGAAGGGGCTGGGGTGGGGGAGCCGCTGACCTGCTGTCCTCTTCTCCCTCCCCTTAGTACATGGGCTGTGTGGAGGTCCTTCAGTCAATGCGTGCCCTGGACTTCAACACCCGGACTCAGGTCACCAGGTTAGTGGGGAGGGAGTGGATTGTGGGAGTCCTGGGATTAGTGAGGCCATGGGAAACAGAGGAGGGGAGTGGGTCACTTGGGTGCTGCTGCTGGGGGGCTGATCTTTGGGTAGTAAAGGGGATTGAGAGAAAGCTGGGGTAGTGATTCCGCCTCTTACTGAAAGGAGGCCCCTCTGGCCCAGATCCTCCTTACCTATCCAGCCTTGGGAGTTGTGGGGAAGGTGGCAGAAGCAGCTGGCAGGTGGAGCTGGAGTAGAAAATGGGGGTAGATGGAAGGTTGCTGCTGCCTTTGGGAAGGGAATGGGACATTTGGTAGCTGGAAGGGGGTGGGGCTATACCCATTGAGGCCCTAACCCAATCAGCCAGGAAGTGGCCTCTCAGTGTCATCAAATATTAAAGGCCCTTAATTCAATCCACCATGACAAAGAGCCTGGAGTGCCCTGGGAGTCTGGCCTGGCTTTCCCCTCCCCCAGCCCTGTGGCAGCCCCAGTTGAGTGGGAGGCAGGCAGGCAGGCGCTGGGTCTGAGTACCCCTCTTTCCCCAGGGAGGCCATCAGTCTGGTGTGTGAGGCTGTGCCGGGTGCTAAGGGGGCGACAAGGAGGAGAAAGGTACTTGGGGTCCTTGGGGATAGGGATGCTGCTGGGAAATGTGGAGGGGCAGTGGGGAGGCAAGTGTGGGGCATGTGGGGAGAGGGCCAGGAGGCAAAAGTGTGGTTTGCCTGTGCTGGGAACCCTCACCTTCTGAGACCCTGGGCCCTACCTTAGCCCTGTAGCCGCCCGCTCAGCTCTATCCTGGGGAGGAGTAATCTGAAATTTGCTGGAATGCCAATCACTCTCACCGTCTCCACCAGCAGCCTCAACCTCATGGCCGCAGACTGCAAACAGGTTGGTGGAGGTGGGCAGGTGGACCAGAAACACTGATGGGGGTGCTAAGGGGAGATCTAGTTAGGAGGCCAAAAACTAGGAAGAGAGCTTGAGAGCAGGAGACCAGTAGAGAAGGAGAAAATGAGGATATGGGATAAGGAACCCAGAGAATGAGACTGGGGCACCAGGGTTCTGGGCGCTGAGGCTGCCTGACACATGGCATTCCCTTCCTTCTTCATCCCCTGCCCTAATTCTCAGATCATCGCCAACCACCACATGCAATCTATCTCATTTGCATCCGGCGGGGATCCGGTGAGTTGGGGAACAGAGCAAAGGTGGTGGGAGAAGAGCAAGGGGCTAGGGATTGGGAAGACATTGATTAGAGAAGTGGGGGTGCTAGGATTGTGGGGATATCTGAAAAGGACTGGGTTTTAGGGGTTAGGAGTAAAGTAGAACTGTAAAATTTTTTGACCTTCCTCCCCAGGACACAGCCGAGTATGTCGCCTACGTTGCCAAAGACCCTGTGAATCAGAGAGGTGAGGCATGGTGGGGAGCACTGGGTGGGTCTGGCTGTTTGAGGAGGTGAGCAGGACCTGGGGTCATCTGTACCCACTCTAAGTAGATCTAAGTGGGGGTTCCTGTGGAGGAAGATGAGGGCCCCTGTCTGTGCCTCCTCCCAGTGGGCTCAGCTCACTGACAGCCTCTGTTGTGCCCTCAGCCTGCCACATTCTGGAGTGTCCCGAAGGGCTTGCCCAGGATGTCATCAGTACCATTGGCCAGGCCTTCGAGTTGCGCTTCAAACAATACCTCAGGAACCCACCCAAATTGGTCACCCCTCATGACAGGTGAGCAGGTGGGGAGAGTGTGGAGCAGCTTTTGGATTAGGATTAGGAAAGGAGGGCTGCTCTTCCTACACTTTAGCTGAGAGGTTCAGGGAGGGAATAACCTGTGTGCCTCTGCTTCCCACTTCCTGCTATTCTTCTGTTTCCTGTGGCTCAGGAGGAAAGACTTTTGAGGCCCTGCTTGCCGCAGGGCCAGCTTTTCTTGTTTGCTCATGGTGGAGCTGTAGTCCGGGGCCTCCAAGTTACATCTCTCTCTGGCTAGGTGGGATTTTCTACTCCCATCCCTCTTTCTTGCTCATTTCTCTGCTTGGCATTCTGTGTTTTCCTGCCATCAAGAATTTGGGTTTGGGAGGGTATCTCTTTACCCTGAGATTACAACCTTTCCCACCTCAGGCCTTGAGGGATAAGCAGTGGAGCCAGTAGGGGTTGAATATTTAGGAGAGGTTAAAATATTCTGGAGCTGGAATGCCTCCCCCGGCCTCCCCACCCCCCTACATGGTGCTTCCCTTCCTTGTTGGGAGATAGCACAGAGATCAAGAGCAAGAGCATTACTTATTTGAGACAGAGTCTTGCTCTGTAGCCCAGGCTGGAGTTCAGTGGTGCAATCACAGCTCGCTGTAGCCTCCATATCCTTGGCTTGAGTGATCCTCCCACCTTAGCCTCCTGAGTAGCTGGGACTACAGGTGCATGCCACCACACCTGGCTGAGTAGTAGTATTTTTATTCTGGTAGAGATAAGGTCTCGCTATGTTGCCCTGGCTGGTCTTGAACTCCTAGACTCAAACAACCCTCCCTCTTTGGCCTCTGAAAGTGTTGGGATTATAGGCATGAGCCATTGCACCTGGCCAAGGGGATGAGCTTTAAAGTCAAACCTGAATTTAAATCTGAGCTCGGCCGCCTTTTAGTTGTGAGACCTTGGGCAAATCTTTTCACTTCTGACCCTCATTTTCCTTATCTGTAAAACTGGGTAAGGAAACAATACCTACCTTACAGGGTTGCCAGGAGAATGAAATGATTATGTATATAAAACACTCAGCCTCAGGCTTAATCCATAGTAAATACCCAATAGATGGCTGCTGTTGTATTCCATCCTCCCCTCCTCCTGCCCACCACACATTTACAGCCACAGCTTCACTGTCCTGTCCCTCAGGATGGCTGGCTTTGATGGCTCAGCATGGGATGAAGAGGAGGAAGAGCCACCTGACCATCAGTACTATAATGACTTCCCGGGGAAGGAACCCCCCCTGGGGGGGGTGGTAGACATGAGGCTTCGGGAAGGAGCCACTCCAGGGGCTGCTCGACCCACCGTACCCAGTGCCCAGACCCCTAGCCACTTGGGAGCTACACTGGTAAGTTGCTTGGATGGAGGCGGGCTGGGCCTAGGGTGGGAGTGGTTGGTTAGGGCTTCTGGTCTCACCTTATTTTTATCCCTGCAGCCTGTAGGACAGCCTGTTGGGGGAGATCCAGAAGTCCGCAAACAGATGCCACCTCCACCACCCTGTCCAGGTATGAAGGGAGCCGAGATGGGCAGAGCTGGGGAGTGTTGGAGGCAGGGCTGGGATCACTGTGGAGCCTCCCTTTCCTCAGCAGGCAGAGAGCTCTTTGATGATCCCTCCTATGTCAACGTCCAGAACCTAGACAAGGCCCGGCAAGCAGTGGGTGGTGCTGGGCCCCCCAATCCTGCTGTCAATGGCAGTGCACCCCGGGACCTGTTTGACATGAGTGAGTGCTCGTCTTTCTCCTCTCTGCATCCCCACCTTTCTACTTGGTTCTGGCCCTTCTCCTGCCTATCTGCTCTTTCTTTCCTGACTTCCCTTCCCTGAAGTCTGGGTCTTGGGTGTGTGTTGTGCCGCTAACTTCCCCTCACCCTCCCTCTATACTTCCAGAGCCCTTTGAAGATGCTCTTCGGGTGCCTCCACCTCCCCAGTCGGTGTCCATGGCTGAGCAGCTCCGAGGAGAGCCCTGGTTCCATGGGAAGCTGAGCCGGCGGGAGGCTGAGGCACTGCTGCAGCTCAACGGGGACTTCCTGGTGCGGGAGAGCACGACCACACCTGGCCAGTATGTGCTCACTGGCTTGCAGAGTGGGCAGCCCAAGCATTTGCTACTCGTGGACCCTGAGGGTGTGGTGAGTGTGGCAGAGGTGTGGGTGAGGGGTGGCAGAAAGGAAGGTACAGTACCCTACAGTGTATCCGTGTTCCTTCCCTCATTGCTTTGTAGACATTCCCACTGGGCAGCTCTCTGTGGGCCTCTCTTGCTCTTTAAAGCGTCTGGCATCTTCCTCCAGAGGCTCATCCCTTAGCCTGAACTGTGTTCTTTATAGTCCTGGCACAGGGCCAGGCGTGGTGACTCTCATCTGTAATCCCAGCGCTTTGGGAGGCCGAGACGGGTGAATCACCTGAGGTCAGGAGTTCGAGACCAGCCTGAACAATATGGTGAAACCCCGTCTGTACTAAAAATAGAAAAATTAGCTGGGTGTGGTGGCAGGCGCCTGTAGTCCCAGCTACTCAGGAGGCTGAGGCAGGAGAATTGCTTGAATCTGGGATGCAGAGGTTGCAATGAGCTGAGATCGCACCACTGCACTCCAGCCTGGGTGACAGAGTGAGACTCTGTCTAAAAAAACAAAACAGGCCGGGCGCGGTGGCTCACGCTTGTAATCCCAGCACTTTGGGAGGCCGAGGCGGGCGGATCATGAGGTCAGGAGATCGAGACCACGGTGAAACCTCGTCTCTACTAAAAATACAAAAAAATTTAGCCGGGCGTGGTGGCGGGCGCCTGTAGTCCCAGCTACTGGGAGAGGCTGAGGCAGGAGAATAGCGTGAACCCGGGAGGCAGAGCTTGCAGTGAGCGGAGATCGCGCCACTGCACTCCAGCCTGGGTGACAGAGCAAGACTCCGTCTCAAAAAAAAAAAAAAAACAAATACAGTCCTGGCCCGTCCTCAAATCCCCAAGCCTTAAGCTTATCAGAGCTAGAAGGCAGTCATCTCATCTGTGCCCCTCTTTTGACAAATAAGGAAACCACCCTGAAGAGGCTGTGATGCCCAATGTCAGATGGTTAGAGGCTAGACACTGCAAGTTTCCTTTTGTAAGAAGATCCAAGGGCTTCTCCAGCTCCCCAGCCTCAGGACTCAGACCACTGTGCTTTCTCTTATCTGCACTGCCTCACTGTTCTTCAAAACTTTCCTTGTTTAGCCAGGTGTGGTGGTTCATGCCTGTAATCCCAACATTTTTCAAAGCTGAGGTGGGAGAATTGCTTGAGGCCAGGAGTTCGAGACCAGCCTGGGCAACATAGCGAGACCTTCCTGGGCAACATAGCGAGATCTTGTCTCTAGAAAAACAAAAAACCAAAAAATTAGTCAGGAATGGTGACACATGCCTATAGTCCTACCTACCCAGGAGGCTGAGGCCTGAGGATCGCTTGAGCCCAGGAGTTTGAGGTTACAGTGAGCCATGATTGTGCCACTGTACTCTAGCCTGGGTGACAGAGACCCTGTCTAGAAACAAAAAAACTTTTGTCTGTTTTCTACAGCAATCTCAGCTTTCTTTCCTCTTTTTCTTTTTTTTTTTTGAGATAGGGTTTTTCTTTGTCACCCAAGCTGGGGTGTGGTGGCACACCTGGCTAATTTTTGTATTTTTTTTTTTTTTTGGTAGAGATGGGGTTTCGCCATGTTGCCCAAGCTGTTCTTGAACTCCTGGGCTCAAGTGATCCGCCTCCCTCGGCCTTCCAGAGTGCTGGGATTACAGGCACGAGCCACCATGCCCAGCCTCCACATCTTTTTTTGCACTGTGTATACTCTTCTGAGACATGCCAACTTCCTCCAGGTCAAGAAAGGGGTATATAGCTCTCAGCTTCACTCTTTCAGGGCTGATGTCGCCTTTGCCTTTTCTCACTTCACTGACCTGTCTATTCCTACAACTGTCTCTAGAGAATCCTCAATGATCAGGACTGACAGGCCACACTCTCCCCCATCATTTTTTTCTCCTTCTTCAAGCCTCTTGTCTGTTTCACCCTCTTCCACCTTGGAGGCTGAGGTCTTATTTGACTCTTCACCTGAATTGACCTTCTTCCTTCCCACCCTCCCAGGTTCGGACTAAGGATCACCGCTTTGAGAGTGTCAGTCATCTTATCAGCTACCACATGGACAATCACTTGCCCATCATCTCTGCGGGCAGCGAACTGTGTCTACAGCAACCTGTGGAGCGGAAACTGTGATCTGCCCTAGCGCTGTCTTCCAGAAGATGCCCTCCAGTCCTTTCCACCCTATTCCCTAACTCTCGGGACCTCATTTGGGAGTGTTCTGTGGGCTTGGCCTTGTGTCAGAGCTGGGAGTAGCGTGGACTCTGGGTTTCATATCCAGCTGAGTGAGAGGGTTTGAAGAAGCCTGGGTGAGAATCCTGCCTCTCCCCAAACATTAATCACCAAAGTATTAATGTACAGAGTGGCCCCTCACCTGGGCCTTTCCTGTGCCAACCTGATGCCCCTTCCCCAAGAAGGTGAGTGCTTGTCATGGAAAATGTCCTGTGGTGACAGGCCCAGTGGAAGAGTCACCCTTCTGGGCAAGGGGGAACAAATCACACCTCTGGGCTTCAGGGTATCCCAGACCCCTCTCACCCCCCCCTCCATGTTTAAACTTTGTGCCTTTGACCATCTCTTAGGTCTGATGATATTTTATGCAAAGAGTTCTTGGACCCCTGAATTCAATGACAGGGATGCCAACACCTTCTTGGCTTCTGGGACCTGTGTTCTTGCTGAGCACCCTTTCCGGTTTGGGTTAACAGAGGCAGGAGTGGCAGCTGTCCCCTCTCCCTGGGGATATGCAACCCTTAGAGATTGCCCCAGAGCCCCCCTCCCGGCCAGGGGGGAGATGGACCCCTCCCTTGCTCAGTGCCTCCTGGCCGGGGCCCCTCACCCCAAGGGGTCTGTATATACATTTCATAAAGGCCCACCCTCCCATTTTGCATGCCTATGTACTCTACAGCCAAAGCGTAGCCCTTCCTCCTGGAGCCTCTGCCCTGCCTCCCTTTCTGGGAGGGCAGGGTGGGGGTGACTGAATTTGGGCCTCTTGTACAGTTAACTCTCCCAGATGGATTTTGTGGAGGTGGGAAAAGGGGCATTGAGACTCTAAAGCAGTAGACAATCCCCAAATACCATCTGTAGAGTTGGAACTGCATTCTTTTAAAGTTTTATATGCATATATTTTAGGGCTGTAGACTTACTTTCCTATTTTGTTTTCCATGGCTTATTCTTGAGCACAAAATGATAATCAATTACATTTATACATCACCTTTTTGACTTTTCCAAGCCCTTTTACAGCTCTTGGCATTTTCCTTGCCTAGGCCTGTGAGGTAACTGGGATCGCACCTTTTATACCAGAGACCTGAGTCAGATGAAATTTATTTCCATCTAGGACTAGAAAAACGTGGGTCTCTTACCGCGAGACTGAGAGGCAGAAGTCAGCCCGAATGCCTGTCAGTTTCATGGAGGGGAAACGCAAAACCTGCAGTTCCTGAGTACCTTTTACAGGTCCGACCCAGCCTAGGCCCGGGGTGGCCACACCACAGCAAGCCGGCCCCCCTCTTTTGGCCTTGTGGATAAGGGAGAGTTGACCGTTTTCATCCTGGCCTCCTTTTGCTGTTGTTTGGATGTTTCCACGGGTCTCACTTATACCAAAGGGAAAATTCTTCATTAAAATCCGTATTTCTTCTACCTCTGCCTCTTAACCCTTCTGGGAAGCCTATTGTGTACACCGCGGGCCCTCAGCGGCAGAGGGGGGAGGCGGGAGGTCGCGGCCGCCGAGGGAAGCTGGGGGTCTGCAGAGTTTGGGCGCGGCAGAGTGGGGCGTTTCGCGCCACCGTCCCCATGGGGATGTCGTGTCCGCAGAGGGGGCTGGCTCCGGGTGGGTCTAGGCGGAAGCCGGGCCTCCCCGGCGCCCCAACGCCGGCCCCCGACTACCTGGGCCTCCCGGGTGCGCCCTCGGCTCGCGCGCGCCCCTCCGCGGCGGCTTCACCGCTCGGGATGGTACGGTCCGGCAGCCGGGCCGCGCGCCGCCGCCCCTCGGTGAGCTGGTGTGGGCCGCCGCTAGCGGAGACGACCGTCTCCACTCGCGTGGTGCCGTGGTAAGCCTCGCCCCTCGCCCGCCGCCTATTTTCAGGCGTGGCGTTTCGTCCGGTCCTTGCTCCCCCCTCCCCGCCGCGCTCAGTGGTGGTGGCCGCGCCGAGTTCCGGTTCCGGTTGCTGCCGCCGCTGGCGGGCGGCGAGTCTGGAGAGAGCGCGCAGTTCGCGCCGCGGCTCGGCGCTTCCCTGTCGTCGCAATTTGTGGTTGCTGCAGCTCGGGGGCCTGTGCTGCCCCTGACTCCCCTTCTGGGCGATGGTGCAGCCCGAGGGCACCTCCATCCCCCGCCGCTGCCGCTAACCCCGGTCCCCCACTCCATGGCCGCCTCGGCGCCGCCCCCACCGGACAAGCTGGAGGGAGGTGGCGGCCCCGCACCGCCCCCTGCGCCGCCCAGCACCGGGAGGAAGCAGGGCAAGGCCGGTGAGCGCGCTGCGAGGGGCGGGGGCTGAAGAGGCCCAGGACTTGGGAACCTCAGAGGGGAGGGATGGTGGGCGGGGGGTGTTTCACAGGCTAAAGGTTTGAAGGGAGGCTCAGGTGAAAAGGATGGGTGGGTGTAATCCTCCAGGGGTTGGGGGCAGGTGTCACACATTGAGGACTCTAGGGTTTGGTGCCACATGGAATTCGGTAGTCACTTGGAGCTTGAGGATATCGAAAGATGGGATATCTCTCATTTAAAGGAAAACATAGCTGAGAGTATGATCATCTTCACAATCTATTTTTCATATTGCACCCCTTGTTAGCATTTGTTGAATAAATAAGCAAGTATGTATTGACGTTAAAGGAGTTCCTCAGAGCATGGCTGAGAGAAAAGAGGTTGGGGAAACCTCAGGGAAACTTGTCTGCGTCTTCCTTTTGCCGCTCTTCCAGGTCTGCAAATGAAGAGTCCAGAAAAGAAGCGAAGGAAGTCAAGTACTCAGGTGAATGGTGGTTGGTGGTAGGGGTGGTTCCCAGCAGCCCCTTGGCGGCACACTGTCTACTCTGCCATTCCAGTATCTGTATCTTGTATCAGCTGCAGGGAGGAGAGAGAAAACTGTCTTTCTTGCTTTGTTTCTTGTTCTTTCGCTGAACCTTATAACAAATTTAGGGGAAAGTATGCTCTCCTAAGAGATGATTCGACCAAAGTTCTTACCACGCAGGGTTCCCATCTCCATGTTTCCTGTCCTGGTTTCCTCATGATGATAACCTAACACCTACCACTTACTGAGCCTTTTTTTTAGTGCCAGGGATTGTGCTAACATGCTTTAACAGTTTGGGGAGATAGGCATTATCCCTATTTTACAGATGAGAAATCTGGGGGTTAAAAGTGTTAAATACGTGCTCCACAGTCTTGAGGTTGTTTTTCAGGGTCAGAGCTGAGATTCCATCCTAGTTCTGCCTGTTTTTAAAACATAGTTACTGCACTATGCTGGTTCCACTCTCCACCCTCTTTTTCTTGTCTTTTTTTTTTTGTAGTAACAGAAACTTGCTGTGTTACTACTCAGACTCATGGGCTCAAGGGATTCTCCTGCCTCGGCTTCCCAAAGTGTTAGCATTACAGGTGTGAGCCACTATGCCCGGCCTGTGGTCCATATATATATTTTTTGAGATGGAGTCTTGCTCTGTTGCCCAGGCTGGAGTGCAGTGGCGCGATCTCTGCTCACTGCAAGCTCCACCTCCTGGGTTCACGCCATTCTCCTGCCTCAGCCTCCCGAGTAGCTGGGACTACAGGCGCCCACCACCACGCCTGGCTAATTTTTTTGTATTTTTAGTAGAGACGGGGTTTCACCGTGTTAGCCAGGATGGTCTCGATCTCCTGACCTCGTGATCTGCCCGCCTCGGCCTCCCAAAATGCTGGGATTATAGGCGTGAGCCACCGCACCCGGCCTGTGGTCCATATTGATTTTAGACCTGAGCTGCCCAGTATCAGCCTCCAAAATGTGTATTGTGTTGGTAGTGCTCTCTTGGTTTAGCTCTGTGTTTCCCTCCATGACCCTCTTTCCCTCAACTGTTTCTCACTAGGGCCCTGCATACTCACATCTGACGGAGTTTGCACCACCCCCAACTCCCATGGTGGATCACCTGGTTGCATCCAACCCTTTTGAAGATGACTTCGGAGCCCCCAAAGTGGGGGGTGCAGCCCCTCCATTCCTTGGCAGTCCTGTGCCCTTTGGAGGCTTCCGCGTGCAGGGGGGCATGGCTGGCCAGGTACCCCCAGGCTACAGCACTGGAGGTGGAGGGGGGCCCCAGCCACTTCGTCGACAGCCACCCCACTTCCCTCCCAATCCTATGGGCCCTGCTTTCAACATGCCCCCCCAGGGTCCTGGCTACCCACCTCCAGGCAACATGAACTTTCCCAGCCAACCCTTCAACCAGCCTCTGGGTCAAAACTTTAGTCCTCCCAGCGGGCAGATGATGCCGGGCCCAGTGGGGGGATTTGGTCCCATGATCTCACCCACCATGGGACAGCCTCCCAGAGCAGAGCTGGGCCCACCTTCTCTGTCCCAACGATTTGCTCAGCCAGGCGCTCCTTTTGGCCCTTCTCCTCTCCAGAGACCTGGTCAGGGGCTCCCCAGCCTGCCGCCTAACACAAGTCCCTTTCCTGGTCCGGACCCTGGCTTTCCCGGCCCTGGTGGTGAGGATGGGGGGAAGCCCTTGAATCCACCTGCTCCTACTGCCTTTCCCCAGGAGCCCCACTCAGGCTCCCCGGCTGCTGCTGTTAATGGGAACCAGCCCAGTTTCCCCCCGAACAGCAGTGGGCGGGGTGGGGGCACTCCAGATGCCAACAGCTTGGCACCCCCTGGCAAGGCAGGTGGGGGCTCTGGGCCCCAGCCTCCCCCAGGCTTGGTGTACCCATGTGGTGCCTGTCGGAGTGAGGTGAACGATGACCAGGATGCCATTCTGTGTGAGGCCTCCTGCCAGAAATGGTTCCACCGTGAGTGCACAGGCATGACTGAGAGCGCCTATGGGCTGCTGACCACTGAAGCTTCTGCTGTCTGGGCCTGCGATCTCTGCCTCAAGACCAAGGAGATCCAGTCTGTCTACATCCGTGAGGGCATGGGGCAGCTGGTGGCTGCTAACGATGGGTGACGCTGGTGAAGTGGCCCAGGGAAGTGCACATGTCTCTCCCTGCTCTTCCAGGGTGATTTTTTTGATGTCTGGCTCTTGGTCCTTGTTTCCACTGGCTTTCCATCCCCATGGGGCAGAAACAGTGGCTCCTGGGAGCAGAAAAGGAATTGAGGTGGGCAGGCAGAAGATCCTGGATTGCTCACTTTTTTGGGAAACTTACATGTTGAGATCTACAGAGATCCAGGAAACCAAAGCCCTGCTGAGCAGAGCCATTTTGTGGCTGTTTCTGGAGGCCCAGGAGTGTGGCTGCAAGAGAAAAGGGGCTGGAGGAAGATCCGGAGGGCAGGGGTGTTCCCTCTGCTGATGATGGATGCCCCTAACACCTGTGCCTAACACCCCTACCGAACCCCACAGCTCCAGCCTTAGTTTTTGGAGTCAAGTGTTAAAGATTTCTGGCCAGAGGAATTGGGGTCTTGCCATCCCTGCAATAGCCCTTTTATGGGCTCTGGGAGACAGCTTTAGGGAATAAATGGGGATTTTCCCCTTTTTCTACCCACTCCTTTGCTTCCTCCAAGACTTACCCAACTCCTTCCCCCTCAGAGAACCAAATAGCCTGAGGAAGCAGGAGAGTTCCTGGTTATGGCAGTTTCTTGGTGATTTGGGGCTTCAAGACAGTAGGTGAGAGATGCTGTCAGGACATATCTTCCTCATACCAAAGTCTCTGATCCTTTCTCAGCCTCTCTCGTGCTTTTCTCCTAATGACCATATTTTTGCCAAAAATTGGGATATGTTATCTGGCAGACCAGAATATTTGAAGTTTGGGCTGTCCTGAAAGTCTGGACTTTGGTGGTACCCTCTTCCCCCAGCCCATCTGTTGCACATTATACTCTGTGTTCTTCAACTTTCGGCGCCCTTATTCCCCTGCCTTCCTGGCTTGATTGAAGGAAAGCTTGAAAAGGCGCAGAGCCCTATACCTCATTTCCTCCCTGATAAAAGGATCCAAGTGAGGCCCTGTCACAGCCTGTGGGTAGGGGATGCGGCGGGATCCTCATTGCCATGGTACTCAAAGGTAGAAGAGCCTGGAGTTTGTTGCTTCTCTTTGCTATTCTTTCATATCCTCTTGGGCCTGGTGATTAATTAGCAATTCTCATTCCTCTCAGCCAAAGGCCTGCACTGGGCTTTGTCTTTTTTTAGTTTTTAAGCACTGCTGGCCAGAGATGGGCCTGGGGCCTGATGAGGACCTTAGCGCTGCTCGTTTCCTTTTTTGTTCATGCACACGTTCCTCCGTGGGGTGGGGAAGGCAGGCATGGGGTGTGGCCCTCCTCGGAGAAGTTAGGGGTCCCCCAGCTCGAGGTATAGTGGCAAAGACCTAGTGGTCCCCTGCCCCCCACTTCGGTCAGTTCCTGGCATGAGGAGAGAAGACCCTGCTCTGGTGGAGCTGACAACCTTTGAGGCTGGGAGGAGGGCAGCCTCTGGGCATCATTCCCAGTGTCCCCCACACTAAAACGGCATAGATGGCAACCCCCACCCCCACCCTCTGCTCAACTCCTGTGTTTGTGGTTCTGTTTGCCCCATTTATCTGTTGCTATTTTTGTGTTGTCTTCCCCCGCGCCGCATTTTGTAAAATGGCCCCTGGGGGAGTGTCTTTGCTGGATCTGCTCCCTCTCGCCCTCTCACTCCACTACTTTTTGGAAGAAAGTGATGGCAGAATGCGGTGATGGTGGGGGGGTCTTTTGTACTGTTGGATTAATAAAATGACTTTAAAATCCCAGACAAGGACTCCTTGCTGTTGCTGTGTGAGAAGGGTGAAAATGAGCCACTGTCACTGCTGGGTAGGGTGCTTAGGAGTTGAGGATATGTATACTCCCCAGGGTCCCTGGGAGTGGGAATGGCAGATTTGGCCCCTGAGCTGACCCTGGTATAAGCTGCTGAGCCAAGGGAGGCCTGTGTTTCCCTGCCCATCCCCCTGTGTCTCCACTGTGAGAAACTGAGTTTCCTTTCTGAGCATATTCCTGGGCCAGGCCTGGAGCCAGGCGGATTTGGCACCAAAGCCTCTGGAAGACAAGTGCTTGAGCTCTTCTGGGTTTAGCACCCCACCCACCTCCCAGTTGTTTGGGTTAGGGAGCAAGTGTCGCTCTAAGGGTGAGGGGAGGGGCTGCTTCTGTTCTAGCAAATTTCATTTTGGGATGTTTTTCAGATCGTTCCCGTCCCCCAACCGTTTTTTAAAGTAGCAATGGCATCTTTTAAGCAGTCTGTTTTGGAGCACATTGGGGAGAATGGCAGGAGGGCTATTTCCACACCCTGGATTTGCGACCTGTCCCTCTCCCTTCCCCCATCTCACAGCTGTCTCTGTCTATCCTGGGGCCAACCTGGCCCCTTCGTCATCTCAGAAGACGGCACCGTCTGCCTTTCTCTCAGTCTGGCGGGGGGGGTTCCCCCTAGAAACTGTTTAGACACTGGGAAACAAGGGCAGGAAACTCAGGATTCAGTTAGCTGGGACCCCGGTCGCCCACCAGGAGGTAAGCCCAGGTTTAGGGCCGTGTCGCTAGACCTCCCTTCCCCTCCCCTGGCTCTGAATTCCTGCTCTTATTGGCCAAAAGTTTCCGCCCCCTTGGGGAAGTTGACTTTTCATTGGTCAGTTTCTGGTCACATGATTTTCTTCTCGGGCTGCAAACAAAGGGAAGCCAGCAACAAGTTAAGCTGAAGACGGAAGCAAGAGCTGGTTCAGGTAATGCCTTAGCTGGGAAGGGGTCCACAGATTCCCTTTGAAGAGGGTGGGATAAGGAAAAGGGAAGGCGGAACTAATCTAGAAGGAATGAGCTGCTTTTCATTTCTGGGCTGGGGGAGGAAGGCCAGGTGCCGACACTAACAAAACAGGAACTTGCTCTGGGTACCCCAGGCAAGTGGCCCTAGATCCTTTGCTTTAACGGTTTGGAGGAGCAACTGTTAGAGGAGTTTAAATTAACTAGAGGCGAAACTTCCTAGCTTTATACTGAGTGGGAGAGCTCCCCCTTTAGCGTTTTTTAGAAATAGCAGAAGTCTCTGTCATAATCCTTACAGGAGGTGTTTGTTGAATCCTGCCTGAATGAAAAGAAGGGGGTGGAGGGAGGGAGTGGAGGTGGGTTTTCTTCCAGAAGGTCGATGAAAAGAAAAAGATCTGGAAACACAGCAGGGAAGGGTGGAGATTAGACAGCAGAAGGAACTTCCTAATAAGGCAGTGAGATGCTGGCTTGGGAGAAGAGGTATTTTTTTGAACCCTGGGTTAACCTAACCAAGAAAGAGGTATCAGGGTTTGGGACCCAGAGTATAGGAGTTTCAGAGTGTCTCCTATTTGGGTCTCATAAGTATTTATTTTGTTGACCCAAATACCTTTGTTGGTTTCCATGGAGACAGTGGGTCTGACATCACTGTGGTTGCCATGGTGCCTGGTTCTAGAGGACCTGAGCAGGCTGTACACACAGCTAGGGATAAACAGGGACTTCAGCCCAAGCTGCTGCCACTTCCTTCCTGCCACCACCTGTTAACAGTCAGCAACTGGGGACGGGGAGATAATAACAACGGCGGGGGTGGAGCCACAAGCGGAAGGCTGAACAGCCATGGCTCTATGGATGCTTACAGATGCATGCCAGGGTGTCCTGTTGGATTTGGTACAGGGAGGTCATTGCAGCCATTCTCCTGTCTCCGTGTGGAATGAGTGCATGTGTCTGGGAGGATGGGCATTGGGAAAGACCTATCCAGGACTTGGATCTTGACTGGCAGGAGCCACAGGAGGTTACTTAGGGCACCACGCAGGACATGAAAACAGCTCAAACAGAAGGGGATAATGTGGTTGGTTTCAAAGGTAGAACTGCCATACTCTCCCAGCCTCACTTCCCTTTTCCTGAGTTTCCTTATAAAGTGCTCGGGAAGCAGTCATTTATCCTCTTCTGAAGGATCACAATCCAGTACTCTTGAGAGGTCAGCTCATCTATCCTTCCACCTTTATGCCTGGTCCCAACAGGAGCTGCCTGAGGGAATTGTCTTAGCCTTGGATGAAGGGGCGGATCCCTCTCTGCTTACCCTGCTTTGCGTCAGTCAGGCTTTGGAAACTGGAGTGATTCCCTCCCCTATCCCTGTCAAGTCAGAGCAGATTAACCGGGTGCAGGACCATAGCCCTGATTTTTGTCTATTTTTTGCAAGCTATAAAGTGATGTATATATACATGATAGTTGCCATAAATCCGTTTTCTGAGTCACCTTCAAGTTCCCTAAGACCAAACTCTGGCGATTACTAAGAAGGTAAACAGAATTTAGGATGGAGACTGAGAGTGATGAGGAGACTTATAAAAGGTGCATCCAGATGGATCTAAGCTATGCCAGTGGTTCTCAACCCTGGCTGTGCATGAGAATCATTTGAGTGGTTTTTAAAAAGACCCACGCCCGGGCCTACCCCCCAACTCAATTGAATCAAAATCTTAGGTGATTCCAATGTGCAGCTAAGATTGAGAACCACTGAACTAGACCGTACCTAGAACTTATGCTGGGCAAGTGGTGGGACACTTAGGGCTGAAGGAGGCCATTGAGTCTTCCCTTCCAGGTCCTGGGGGAGAAGGTAGTGATTGTGTAGGTACCTGGTGTTGTGAAGGGAGGGCTGTGTTGTTTCCCTGCTCTTCTTATTAACAAGTCTTCTTATTGGCAAGTCGAGTCTGTCAACCTTGCTGGGCTTCATCTTCCCTGACATGTCAGGGGGCTGGACTGGAATTCCCCAGAGCCTTTCCAGCCTATGCTACTTTGACCTTTCAAGGTCAGTTCAGTTTTCCAAGGCCCTTTTGGTCCCTGTAAGAGGCTGGCTTCTCTGTGGCTGTTGGCAGATTCTGATTTGCAAGGCAAATACTGCTTAGAAGAGCTGGGGTGTCAGGGAGAGAAGGACTGGAACCAGGCTTGGTTCTGGAGGCTGCTGCCCAGCACTTGAACCTTGGAACCCAGCCAAGGCTGCTTTCTGCATCCTGCCCCTCCTGAAGCGAGCTCCCATCCTTAAGAGAGCTTTCTTCTGCAGGTGGCAGCCACAGCAGCCTCAGGGACCTCAGCGACTATGGCCTCCTGCCCAGACTCTGATAATAGCTGGGTGCTTGCTGGCTCTGAGGTAGGAAGAGCAGGCCTGGGAACCATGGGGCCGGGGTTGGGGGGTGTTTCTGCAGTGCTGGGCTTCTTTCTTGGTGGGTCCTTTTCCTTAGTCCTGATGGTCACCTACATCGCTTCCTGCCGGCTGTTAGAGGAACTCCAGTAGCAGGAAGTAGATTGGGCCCCAGGGATTAGGTGTTGGCACTTGGACCATGCCATGAAGGAAGGGACCAGTTGGGTAAGCTGAGACAAGTAGGGAGGGATTTCGAATGGAGAGACCAATGTGAACAAAGGTCCTGAGGCGATAGTGGGGAACGCCATGCTGGGGGAGACTGTGGGACACCCATGGGTGATATGGAGACATGGGTTGGAGCCAGTGTTGGAGTGAGGTTGGGGGCAGAGCCTGGGAACCCCTGGAAGAGACCTGAAGGGCCTGGCTGAGGCCTTCAGGCCTCATCCTGATGGGAAATCAGTGTGGGGCTTTGGGTTAGAGGGATCAGGACAATCATTGTCTCAGGCAGAGGGTGAAGCCACTGTGCAGGCTGGGTGGGAACAGGGAGAGAGTGTTTTGAAGACCCCTTACAGCAGTCCAGGTAGCAGCTGGCGGGGCAGAAGCCCACTGAGGAGGGAGAAGGGGGTTGGCAGGATGGGGAACTGAGTGGCTAGAGAAGGGATGGCAAAAATTTGTCAAAGGCATCTCTGAGAGTTCCAAGACCTAGCGACTTTGTATATCAGAGCCACCAGGAGGGGAGGAGGGGAGAAGCTCAGTTTCAACATGTTGAGTTTGAGGTGCCCTTGAGGAACCCAGCTGGGAGTAAGGAGTTGACCTTGGGGATGACGCTGGAGCAAGATAATGGACTGGGGCTCACTGGCAGAGGGAAGGCAGGTATGAGCAGACGGGCACCAGGCTCTCAGAGCCCTGGCCTCCTGTTGAGGTGTCTTTGTTGACAGCTGGGGGGCCTTGGGCATGCCATTTCACCTCTCTGTCCTTTCCTGTAAAACGGGCGTCATGATTTTTGCCTTGTAGGGGGTACCATGAGAATAAAAATGTTTTGAAAATAGCAAAGACACAACTAAGGTGAAGCATTATTCCCAGAGGGATAGTCGGAACCATGGGGCAGGTGGCAGGCCAGGGCCCTGCGGAAGGGGAGTAGGCAGAGGGAGGAGGCCAAGGCTGTGTGGCCAGGGCTGGATGTCCAAGCTGAGAGCACCCTGGAGACAGGCTGTCTGTGGTTGGGGTGGGTTGGGCTTCTGTGAGCAGCTGCTGGGAGATGGGTGTTGGGGGAGTGTCAGGGGCCAGTGGGAAAGGCCAGAAAGGCTTGAGAGATATAAGTAGTTGTCCAGTTGAGAGGGCAGCTGCAGGGACACCCCGGGAGGCATAACTGTGACCCGTGGGCACCTAGGGGACTTTGTTCTCTTGCCTTCCTCCCACCCTTAATATTATAATATCTGGGTTGTTCATCTGTGGGGAAGGAAGTGCTGCTGATCTTGATGGGAGGGAAACATAGGCTCTAGCTCACCTCCTGGAGGCGGGGCACCAGGTTTGTACTGCAACCAGTGCCTTGGTCTGGTGGTGCTTCTCTGTGTAGCGGAAACCTGGCCCCTGAAAGTTCCTCCTCACAATGAGTGAGGCTGGGGAATGGCCGAGCACTTGGTGCTGCCCCGAGCCCCTTTTCAGGCCAGCTCATGACTGAATGTGTGTGTTTCTGGGATGTGGGCTGGGGCCCCATTCTTGGGTGCAGCCCTTCTCCTTGCACTTCTCCTCCCAGAGCCTGCCAGTGGAGACACTGGGCCCGGCATCCAGGATGGACCTGGAATCTGAGAGAGCCCTGCAGGCCCCTCACAGCCCCTCCAAGGCAGATGGGGAAGAATTAGCTGGGACCATGGATGGAGAAGGTACTGGGCCCTGCTTAGGACATAGCTTACCGGACAAAGCTATTCTCCATATTTTGGGGTTTCTCAGTTTCCTCAGAGAAAGGGAGGCTGGTTCGTTTTAGTCCCTCCATTAATCTCAGTCGACAAACTCCTTTTCTTATTCCATCCTGGCTTTTTCCTGCCCCTTCCAACCTGGTAGGGGCCTGTGGGATGGACAGAGGGCTGCATAGGAAATTCAGCTGGGGCAGTGGGTTTTTCTGGGCCTTTTCTCCTACCACAGGGACACTCTTCCAAACTGAAAGCCCTCAGTCTGGCAGCATTCTAACAGAGGAGACTGAGGTCAAGGTGAGGAGATTCCCTGTGGGAAGGAAGGGAGGTGGGGAGGGCTAGCAGCTGCTCACTGCTGCATCTGCATTAGGGCACCCTGGAAGGTGATGTTTGTGGTATGGAGCCTCCTGGCCCAGGAAACACAGTAGTCCAGGGAGACCTGCAGGAGACCACCGTGGTGACAGGCCTGGGACCAGACACACAGGACCTGGAAGGCCAGAGCCCTCCACAGAGCCTGGCTTCAACCCCCAAAACAGGTGAGAGTCCTCCTTGCCTCTCCTGTCACTCTGCTTCTAGAAGGCATGGGAGAGGGATCAGCCATCACTACTGAGCACACGCTGTGGTCCAGGCCCTGGGGCTGAGCAGCTTGGTGCTCTCCTTTCTCACCACTACGCCTGGGACGTTGAGGCCCAGAAAGGTTGAATGACTTGACCAAGGTCACACTGCTGGTAAGGGGCAGGGCCCACATCTGGTTGACTCTTTCCTCTCTGCCATGGGGACCTCCTCTTTTCTTGCTTCCAGAATTCAACCCTTATTTCTGGAGTCCCTTCCTTGTGCTGGCCCTGGGCCTGGGCAGAGGGAAGATGGTTGGTTACCGCCTATGTAAGTGGCAGATCAGACCGAGCCAAGGTGCATATCAGACCTAAGAGAGGTACAGAACTGTAATTAAGGTACTCCCAAAGGAGGGAGAGGCCATTCAGTCAGGGGACTGGTTGAGGGCAAGGGAGAGGCTAGGACAGTGAGAGGTGACATTTGAGTGGAGCCCTGAGCACAGAGTAGGCTTTTGGTACATAGGGCAGGGGAAAGAGAATATTTTAGGCCAAGGCTGCAGCATCAGCAAAGGAGTGGGGACCACCTGTCATGTGCAAAGGAGCTCTGTTCCAGGCTTTTGGCAGAGGAGTGTAGGAATTGGTCCCTGTTGAGTGACAGGATGGAGGGCCTGGGGCCCATTTAGGAGGCAACTGCAGTGGTCAGGCAAAGGTGATGCAGACCTGGGCTGGGCATGGTGGCTCGTGCCTATAACCCCAGCACTTTGGGAGGCTGAGGTAGGAGGATTGCTTGAGCTCAGGAATTCAAGACTGCAGTGAGCCATGGTCATCCCACTTCACTCCAGCCTGGGCAACAGAGCGAGACCCTGTCTCCAAAGAAAATAAAAATAGGCAGCTGGATGCAGTGGCTCACGCCTGCATTCCCAGCACTTTGAGAGGCCAAGGTGGGTGGATCACCTGAGGTCAGAAGTTTGAGACCAGCCTGGGCAACATGGTGAAACCCCATCTCTATTAAAAATACAAAAATTAGTTGGGTGTGGTGGTGCGCACCTGTAGTCCCAGCTACTTCCCAGCTACTTGGGAAGCTGAGGCAGGAGAATCGCTTGAACCCGGGAGGCGGAGGTTGCAGTGAGCCAAGATTGTGCCACTGCACTCCAGCCTGGGTGACAGAGGTAGACTCTGCCTCAAAAAATAAAATAAAAATAAATAAAATAAAATAAAAAAATAAAAATAGGCTGGTTGTGGTGGCTTATACCTGTAATCTTCACAATTTGGGAGGCCGAGGCGGGTGGATCACTTAAGCTCAGGAGTTTGAGACCAGCCTGGGAAACATGGCAAAACCCCGTCTTTACAAAAAAATACAAAAAAAAAAAAAAAATAATTAGCCGGGCGTAATGATGCATGCCTATAGTCTCAGCTACTCGGGAGGCTGAGGTGGGAGGATCGCTTGAGCCTGGGAGGTGGAGGTTACAGTGAGTTGTGATTGCGCCACTGCATTTCAGCCTGGGCGACAGAGCCAGGCCCTGTCTCAAAAAATAAAAATAAAAAAATATTAAAAAAAAAAAGAAAGAAGATGCAGACCTGAACTAAGGCAGGTACAGTGTGGGTTGTGAACAGGGGTGGACTGTCAAGATGTTTAAGTGTAGAACTGTGAAATTGGATGTGAGGTGGAGAGGGAGGGCTTAGGTTAGCTAGATGGTGGCAGCAGTGCCTTCCCCTGAATTGGGGAAACATCAGAAAAGAACCAGTTTGCAGGGCAGTGTGTTGAATGTTTGGTCCCAGAGGGAGTGGCCAGTAGGCAGTCAGACATACAGGCTTGGAGCTCTGGGAGGCCAAGTGAGGAGTTACACACTAAGGACTCATTGCTGAAGGGGGGTGGGTCAGTGGTGTGGGTCACAGAATTGTGACTATGTGTACAGTGAGAAGAGCAGAGAACCTGAAATGGTGCCAGGGAGACCACTGACTTTAGGATCAGGGAAGAGCCAGGGAGGGAGAATGGGAAGGAGTGGCCAGAGAGTTTGGAGGGGACCCAGGAGGGTGGTAATAGCTGCAGAAGTTTGATGCACCGTGCACACTGAGTAAGGAGGATGCTTTCAGGATGAAAATGGCTTTTATAGCTTGTAGATTGACAGCACTGGTCTCCTGCCTCCAGACTGGGCAGGGACAGTCATCAATGCCCAGGCAGAAGTGGGCAAGTGGGCAAGGTCTTCAGGTGCCCCTCTCTGGGGTCAGGCCTGAGGACCTCCCTCCCTGTGCCTTCCTCTGCTTCCCCTTTCTCCCTGTGTCTCCCCATCTCTCCAGTCACCTCACTGCCCTGTCCTTGTCCTTTCCCCTAGCTTGGATCAGGGAGGAGGGCCGCTGCTCTAGCAGTGAGGATGACACCGATGTGGACATGGAGGGTCTGCGGAGACGGCGGGGCCGGGAGGCCGGCCCACCTCAGCCCGTGGCGCCCCTGCCTGTGGAGAACCAGGCTGGGGGTGAGGGTGCAGGCGGGGAGCTGGGCATCTCCCTCAACATGTGCCTCCTTGGGGCCCTGGTTCTGCTTGGCCTGGGGGTCCTACTCTTCTCGGGTGAGTGGTACCTCTGAGGCTGGGGCCTTGGGCTTCCACGCCTGCCTGCCCTCCTGCCATGTTCTCACCTTACCTCACCTCACCCCTCCCTGAGGGCTTCATCAGACTTCTCTGTCTCTGTCCTTAGGTGGCCTCTCAGAGTCTGAGACTGGTGAGTAGGGAGGAGCCTGTCTTGTGCTGGGGGGTTGTGTGTGTTGTCTGGTTCTCTGGGTTAGGAGTAGGGGTGCGGGGGGTTCACATTTATTTCTCAGTGGCCTTGTCAGCTGTTCAGGGTGCCCCTTGGCCCTTTACCTCACCAGACCTCTCAGCCACAGGGTGGGTCCTGAGCAGGAGTGGTGGCTGTGTGAATGGGAGGGTGTGGGGAGAATGGGCTCTGTGTGCCTCAGGACCAGTTTCAGGGTTTCCCTTTCCCACAGGGCCCATGGAGGAAGTAGAGCGGCAGGTCCTCCCAGACCCCGAGCTGCTGGATGCTGTGGGGGACAGGCAGGTATGTGTGAATGTCTCCAGAGGCAGGTGGGGCCTGGCTGGGGAGAACCTGGGCTGTGGGGTAGCATGGCATAACAGGCTCTTCTGCCCTTAGGATGGGCTAAGGGAACAGCTGCAGGTCTCAGTGCCTCCTGACAGTGTCCCCAGCCTGCAAAACATGGGTCTTCTGCTGGACAAGCTGGCCAAGGAGAACCAGGACATCCGGCTGCTGCAGGCCCAGCTGCAGGTGGGCATAGGCAGGAGGGGCTGGGCTAGGGTAGCCCACCTAGGCCAGGCGTCTGTCCTAGCATCCTCCCCCAAAAGGAATGTTTCCTATTTACCCACACATCCTGACCCTCCCCTCTCCCACTATGGTCAGGGCATCTTCCCAGTTCTTGGTTCACATCCTTTGTGCTAAGGTTTGGGCCAGGGCTGGCATACCTGTTCCACATGGTACATGAAACATACATGGTATCACCTGTGATTGATTGGTATAGTCTGCCTGGAGCACTGTGTGGAAAAGGATTTAAAGAACATGCCAAGTGCCATGATCAATTAACACTGTTCCAGGTATGGGAGGTGGAAACAAGACTGTGAGAGCCACACATTGGCTATCCTTAGGTGAATCTAGGAAGTGTGTGCTTATATAAAGACGTAGATGCCGAGACCCAGGATGGAATTTGGGGATCCCTGTGTCTCATTCATGATGGAGATGGGGTGGAGGATGAAAACCAAATCCTCTAGGTGTTCCAGGCCATAAAACGGGCTCAGGCCACCTGCCCACTATAATGGAATGGAATTGGGGTAGAAGGCATTGGGGCAATCCTGACAAGAACTCTTTGTGACTTCCTTCATCCCAAACCATATTCTAGGCCCAAAAGGAAGAGCTTCAGAGCCTGATGCACCAGCCCAAAGGGCTAGAGGAGGAGAATGCCCAGCTCCGGGGGGCTCTGCAGCAGGGCGAAGCCTTCCAGCAGGCTCTGGAGTCAGAGCTGCAGCAGCTGCGGGCCCGGCTCCAGGGGCTGGAGGCCGACTGTGTCCGGGGCACCGATGGTGTGTGCCTCAGTGGGGGTAGAGGCCCACAGGGTGACAAGGCCATCAGGGAGCAAGGCCTCAGGGAGCAGGAGCCAGAACTCAGCTTCCTGAAGCAGAAGAAACAGCTGGAGGCTGAGGCACAGGCATTAAGGCAAGAGTTAGAGAGGCAACGACGGCTACTGGGGTCTGTACAGCAGGATCTGGAGAGGAGCTTGCAGGATGCCAGCCGCGGGGACCCAGCTCATGCTGGCTTGGCTGAGCTGGGCCACAGATTGGCCCAGAAACTGCAGGGCCTGGAGAACTGGGGCCAGGACCCTGGGGTCTCTGCCAATGCCTCAGAGGCCTGGCACCAGAAGCCCCACTTCCAGAATTCTAGGGAGTGGAGTGGAAAGGAAAAGTGGTGGAATGGGCAGAGGGACCGGAAGGCTGAGCACTGGAAGCATAAGAAGGAAGAATCTGGCCGGGAACGGAAGAAGAATTGGGGAGGTCAGGAGGACAGGGAGCCGGCAGGAAGGTGGAAGGAGGGCAGGCCAAGGGTGGAGGAGTCGGGGAGCAAGAAGGAGGGCAAGCGACAGGGCCTGAAGGAACCCCCAAGGAAAAGTGGTAGCTTCCACTCCTCTGGAGAAAAGCAGAAGCAACCTCGGTGGAAGGAAGGGGCTAAGGACAGCCATGACCCCCTGCCATCCTGGGCAGAGCTGTTGAGGCCCAAGTACCAGGCACCCCATGGCTGCTCAGGTGTGGACGAGTGTGCCCGGCAGGAGGGCCTGACTTTCTTTGGCACAGAGCTAGCCCCAGTGCGGCAACAGGAGCTGGCCTCTCTGCTAAGAACATACCTGGCACGGCTGCCCTGGGCTGGGCAGCTGACCAAGGAGCTACCCCTCTCACCTGCTTTCTTTGGTGAGGATGGCATCTTCCGTCATGACCGCCTCCGCTTCCGGGATTTTGTGGATGCCCTGGAGGACAGCTTGGAGGAGGTGGCTGTGCAACAGACAGGTGATGATGATGAAGTAGATGACTTTGAGGACTTCATCTTCAGCCACTTCTTTGGAGACAAAGCACTGAAGAAGAGGTGGGCAGCTGTAGGGGAGTTGGGTTGGGTGAGACAGAGGCAGTTGGGAGGATGTGAAGAGCAAGGGTCATTAGTTTGAGGATGTATCCCTACTTTTGGTCCCCAGCTGGCTTCCCTTAGAGAAGGCATCTAGGTCCGCTTCCTTTCTTCCCTTGAGGGTAGGAAGCCGCCTATGCCTACCCCAGAGTGGTCCTGAGCAGTCCCCTTTTGGGCGGGGGGATTCTTTCTCCTGAGTTGCCCTGCCCTACCTCTACCTGCATGGCCCAGGGGACGAGGGAGATCCCCATCTTCCTGCCTCCCCGACTGGAGCCTTTATCCTGGGAGACCAGGTTTTTCCCCCATATGCTTGGCGGTGCCTGCTCAAGTCAGCTTCATTGGGAGGAGCAGGGTCCTCTCTCCTTGGGGAACCCACTTTCATTGCATGGTATTGTCCCCTAAAGGCCTCTTTCTCCCCACAGGTCAGGGAAGAAGGACAAGCACTCGCAGAGCCCAAGAGCTGTGGGGCCCAGGGAGGGGCACAGCCATAGCCGCCACCACCACCACCACTGGGGCTGACGCCCTGCCCCACAGGGAATGGCCTTGGCCTTGCCCAGCCCAAGATCCCAGCATTATCTAACTCCTGGGGGGTGGACTCTGTCCTGGCTTGTTTGGTGTCCTCGGATATCTTTCACACAGTAGAGCAAAATCACCAGCCCTGCACTGATGTCACTTTATCTAGAAAAAGGCCTCAGCTGGACCTGTGTTGCCATCTATGCAAATGCATGCAAATACTCCAGGCCTTGGGATGTGGGCTTGTGGGGTGGGGTGTGGGGAAGGCAATCTGATTCTGAAGCTAAAGAGCTTTCATCCTCTTGCGTGTATGTCCCCAGAGTAGGCCCCTTGACCCACATGCTGACCGGCGCCTTGGGATTTGACTAGAGTTGCTGGCTCGAGGCCCAGCACGAGGACTTTCCCTGGGGTTTTGTTAGGTTTGGAAGCAGCTGTCCCTAGGGGGTGAAGTCCCCCTTTTTTTTTTTACCCCTGCTTCTCCCACGGCCTCAGCTCCCCATGTGAACTGTAGACTCAGATCCCAATAAAGTGCTGTTGCAGCTAGGATGCTGGGTGGTTTCTAAGCACAGGGGACACCCCACACCCCCTGCCTGAATGGATGGGTCCATCCCAGGCACTGGTACTTGCCCCCTTGTTCTGTATCCCCCTTTGCCCTTGCCTTGCCCTTCCAACAAACCCTAGGCCCTTGAGAAGCTGATGCTTCTCCTTTTGCTCACAGCTGCCTCGGCCCCACCCCTGGGAGATGTAGCAAATTGAGTGTGGGTTTTGGAGTCCGAGCCTCGTGCTCAAATCCAGGCTAAGTGATCCTGAGCAAGTCAATCTTTGGGAACTTTGGGTTTCTTATCCTCAAAAAAGGCGATGGAAGGGCTGGGGAAGTGATTAAATAAAGCAATGCAAGAAAAATGCCTCTCCTGTTTTGGGCACTCAAAAGTTATTGCCTTCTTTAGGGAAGGGTGTGGAGGAGGGAAAAGAACTCAGGCCCAGAAGGGAGAGCTTCTGGGGCTGGGGAGGTGAGGGAGCCACTAGGTGGCACCCTGGCTCCACGTTTGCTCCAGACCTCGCCTCTCCCACTACTCACTGTCCCCAAAATCTCAGACCCTACCCCACTGACCCCAGGGCCTGCTCCACTGGCCAGCTCTCCCAGGATGACCAGACTCCCCTTGGCTATTCTCGAGGAAGTCCTTCCTGAGATCTAACCTTAGTCCCTTCGGCAATACACTGGGCTTCTTGACGACCCTGGAAATACCCAGGAAGTACAGGAGACAGAATAATGTGGTGTGACTGCTCAGGCAGGAGGGGGGGGACTACAGGTTCTAGAAGGGGCTGTAACTGATTTCTGTATTATTTAGCAAGCGAATATGTAACTCTGTTTAAGGGCTTAAAGGTATTAGCTCATTGAATTCATGTGTGGGTGGGGCAGGAGTTAGGGCAGGCTGGGGATGGAACAAGGACCACTAGTTCAGCAAACATTTATAAAGTCTATTGTGTACCAGAAACAGAGAGGCACTGGGAATATACAGAGGCACCTTAAGAAGCCTAAAGTTGGGTCAGGTGCTGTGGCACACGCCTATAATCCCAGCACTTTGGGAGGCCGAGGCGGACGGATTGCCTGAGCTCAGGAGTTTGACACCAGCCTGGGCAACACGGTGAAACCCCGTCTCTACTAAAATACAAAAAATTAGCCAGGTGTGGTGGTGGGCGCCTGTAGTCTCAGCTACTCGGGAGGCTGAGGCAGGAGCATCACTTGAACCTGGGAGGCGGAGGTTGCAGTGAGCTGGGATCATGCCACTGCACTCCAGCCTGGGCGACAGAGCAAGACTCTGGCTCAAAACAAAACAAAATAACAACAACAACAACAACAAAACAAAAAGAGAAGCCTATAGTCCAGTGGAACCTTTCTACAGCAGGAGGAACTGCAGTTAGATCTAAGGAAGAACTTCCTTTCAGGCAGAAGGTCAGTGATATGGGCTGGGGAGGCTTTAGGATTTGGTACCCAGGCCTGTGAACCACTGCTCCTTGAAGAAGCCTAGTTTTACCCTGTTCACATTGTTCACCTTCTGTAGGTGCTCAAAATTCTTGCCGCCTGAACAGCTGACTGGTAAAGTTGGGTTGCTGAGAGAGAGATTCAGGCTAGAAGGTAGGTAGGATTCAGTGTCCTGGGTCAGGTGGCTGGGCCTGGGAAAGGGGATACAAACTGGCCTACCTGGGTTCCCAGAGGGTGGTGACTCTCACTCTGGCCCCGTGGGGTTTCATTTTTAGGGCTCATTTCCTTCGTTTGCATAACGAACGCTCAGGGAGGCTGCCAGGTTCCCCTAAGCCCCCTCCTCTTCCTTACCCACTCAGGAAGTAGATATGCTGAGCTGGAGGTTTCTGAAGCTGCTGAATCAGGAAGAAAAAGAGAGCCACGAACCCAAGGGGTATGTTGGGGAGGGCCGGGATGCCAGTGACATTGGCTGCTCTGATCACCCTCTCTCTGGGATGCCCCTGGGAGGTGATCCTCTTACTCATCACAGGCCACGAGGCCCCTCTCTCTAACACAGCCATGCAGCACTGGTAGTGGGGAGGAGCCCAGGGTCCAGGTCTTTGGATGATCTCCTGACCATAGGCCCAGTGTGTAGAGATGAGTCCAGGGAGGCTGGAGCCAAGGGACAGCATTCCCTCCTTCCCACAGGGCTTGGGGATAGCTCTGGCCTGGGCAGGGCTTCGGGGAGCCTGTGGGTAGACTCACTGGATTCCATCACGTGTCTGTTTGGCCTCCCAGGGTTTGGGCTGGGCTCTTCCAGTTTCAGCACTTGGCATTTTTAGCACTTGGCTTTCTGCCTTTTCCTCTGGGAGCTCCCCCAGCTTGCCCAAGTAGGGCCTGCTTCCCTGAGAGCTCAGCTCAGGGGTCCTTGGGAGGCATCACTAGAGTTGGGGGTGGCCTTCTTGGGCCTTCTACCCTCAAATGGAAAAATTCTATTTCCTTTGGCCAGTCCCAAAAACTCATTTCCTGGTAGTCCCCAGTCTGCATTCCCCCCTCCCGTCCTTATCTCTCATTCTTCAGCCTCACCTGCTTCCCAGGCTCCTTCAGCTGCCCTTTCCCCGGTGCCCTCAGCCCATCCTCTGCCACCCATGCCCTGTCTGGCTCTGTGCCTCCTCCAGGAATCTCCCCCGTCTCCTGCTGCCTCCCCAGGTCCCCTAGGCCCCAGCCTTTCCCCATTGCCTGGCATTCACACCCATCCTGGGGTGACAGGTGGTGGAGACAGATGGGGTGGGTGGGTCATAGGTGGTAGTGGGTCACGTCACTTCCCAGCCTGACCACCCCTATTGGCTTCTGGAAGGTCAGAGGCACATGCTCCTTTTGAGAGTGGCTCCCAGCCTCGTCCGGCTGGGCCCAAGGACACACTCTGGACTGGCTGGCTGTTGCCATGGGAACCTCCCAGAGTTACCCTGACACAGGAATGTCTCCTCATCCTGCCTTGTTCTGGGCCACGGATGTTCCTGGCCCCTTCACATGCTCACAGCAGGGGTCTGGTAGGGACACTGCAGGTTGCAGGGTAGGGGTGTGGAGGGCTGTTGCCTAAATCAGACAACAGGTTCTTCCCCTCCCCAACTCAGCTGCCTGAGCCACAGAAGCCCCTTGTTAAGCACTTATCTGAGTTCGCTGTCCCACCTCTCCCAGGCCTCCCTTAAGGTGGCCACCCATGTCTTTGGTAACCTTTGGCACCCAGGATAGGTGACTGCCCGCTCCCCAAATGGAGAACAACAGTGAACCCCTTCCCTGCTCACCTGTTCTTCTGGCTGGGCCTGTTCCTGGCTCACCTGTTCCTGGGCCAGGTGGGGGCCCAGGCCAGATCTTTTCTATCCAGAGCTTTGGCCTGAGCGAGATTTGAGGTCGGAAAACCCAGAGTGGCGGTCTCCACAGCTGCCCACCTGTAGGCCTTGGGCAAGAGGGCTCTCCTTGCTTAGGGCTCAGCTTTCTCATCATTGAAGTGGAGACCACAGATTCTGCGCTCGGAGGCTGTCCCTAGGGTGAAATGAGTCAATGTAAGATACATGAAAAGGCTTTGAAAGCTAAAGGGCACTGGTAACAGAGCAGTTATTTTTATTGTACTTAACCTCTAAGGGGGAAACTGGGAGCCACTGGGAGCTACTGATATGGGAGGAAAGGGTGTTGGTTCCCCGACGTGGCAGGAGCTGGCGGGAAAAGATGCTAACTAGCATTCAGGTCTCAATACTGTGCTAGATGCTGTGGGGCCCCCAATCCTTGCCCCGAGGCTAATTGGATTAGCTGCATACAAAGCAGAATTTTAATAGTACTCTCTTAATGGTGCCAGGAGCAGTCTGCCAAATGGGTGAAGAGGAAGAAGGGGGTGGCCTTTGAGTTGGATCTTGAACGATAATAGGATTTCAGAGATGGGAGAATGGGGGTAGGGATTTCAGGCTAGGCAAAGGTGAGGCCTGAGGCGGGGGTGTTATAGCCTATTGCTAGATGGTTCACAGAGGGGGCAAATTCTGCCACAGGCAGCCTGCAGGCCTGAGGGGAAGGCTACTGTAGGAAATGGGAGGGGTGCCACTAATCCTCACCATTCCCCCCACCCTCCACTTCCTCTCCAGAGCAGGGCCCCTTTGCAGGAGTTCTCACCAGCATGGGGCACTTACCTTCGCTCAGCCCCAGAGGAGGCATTCAGCAGAGGGGAGGGACATCCACTGAGGTCATCACTGAGACCCTGTTCAAAATCAGAGGGACAGGTCATCTGGCTACAGCAGGATAGGCAGACACCTGAAGCCACATGCTGTGGAGAGGAAAGTGCTAGATAGCTCCCTTTGGAAGGTCCATCGCCCATGGGTCTAACAGGCTGGCCATCAATGCTTGCTCATCTGGAATGACAGGACTAGTCCAGAAATAGTGGCATGAGGCCAGCAAAGGAACAGGCTGGCTGGGCATTGTGGCTCATGCCTGTAATTCCAGCACTTTGGGAGGCTGAGATGGGAGGTTGGCTTGAGGCCAGGAGTTCGAGACCAGCCTGGGAAACATAGCAAGACCTTATCTCTACTAAAAATTAAAAAAAAAAAGTTTCACTGAGCATGGTGGCACACGCCAGCTACTCAGCAGGCTGAGGTGGAAGGATTGCTTGAGCCCAGGACATCAAGGCTGCAGTGAGCTTATGAGCCACCACTGCACTTCCAGCCTGGGCACAGAGTGAGACCCCGTCTCAAAAAAAGAAAAGAAAAGAAACAAGCCCTGGCTGTCATCTAGGTGGATCATTAACTTTTCTTTTCTTTTCTTTTTTTTTTTTTTTTTTTGAGATGGAGTCTCGCTCTGTCGCTCAGGCTGGAGTGCAGTGGCGTGATCTCTGATCTCCGCTCACTGCAAGCTCTACCTCCTGGGTTCACGCCATTCTCCTGCCTCAGCTTCCCGAGTGTAGCTGGGACTACAGGCGCCCGCCACCACGCTCGGCTATTTTTTTTTCTTTTTTTTGTATTTTTAGTAGAAATGGGGTTTCACTGTGTCAGCCAGGATGGTCTCGATCTCCTGACCTTGTGATCCGCCCGCCTCGGCCTCCCAAAGTGCTGGGATTACAGGCGTGAGCCACCGCGCCCGGCCACATTTAACTTTTTTTCCCTGGGTTGTGGAAGGCAGGCAGAGCATGTTATATAATATAACCAGTTCCACCAGCTAGTGGACTTGGGAGGGAAGTACTACTTTGGGGAGTATTTGAGCAAGTGACCTTGGAGGGTTGGGTGGATGAGCATGTGAGTTTGCAGGTTGAGCAGCTTCTGGTGATAACAAAGCCCAGGCAGGGTGTGTCCATAGGAGCTGGCCTCTGAGGAGGAGAGGGGGGAAAAGGGCTTTGAACAGCCAGGGCCAAGGGATTGAGCAGCGGGGTGTTGGATGGGCTGGCCATGACCATGATGTCACCGAGGATGATGACAGCAACTGTGTAGAAAAGGAGACTGGGAGCCGGTGGCTGAGTCTCAGAAAATGAGAATGAGGCTGGGTACAGTGGCTTACACCTGTAATCCCAGCACTTTTGGAGGCTGAGGCCAGAGGACTGCTTGAGCCCAGGAATTCCAGACTAGCCTGGCCAACATAGCAAGACCCCGTCTACATAAAGAAACAACAACAACAAAAAGAAAATGAACCACCAGGATTGCTGGCTGCCAGTACTGAGGAAAGCAGGAGGGTAGCACAGGCAGGTGGCATGAGCCTTAGAGGAACCATAGTTTTCCAAGAGGCAGGATGAGTAACGGTGTGGAAATTAAAATGGGGAGGGAGGCCACAGACTCAAAGCGGATGCTGAGGGATGAGGGCTGGGAGACTAAAGCCTCCACTTGAGACACCAGTAAGGGACAGTGGAGTTCAGTTGAGGCATGCTAGGTAGCCTAGTATGGGGGAAGTTTTTTTTATTTTATTTTTTGAGACGGAGTCTTTCTCTGTTGTCCAGGCTGGAGCGCAGTAGTACAGTCTTGGCTCACTGCAAACTCTGCCTCCCAGGGTCAAGTGATTCTCATGCCTCAGCCTCCTGAGTAGCTGGATTGCAGGCGCCCACCACCACGTCCAGCTATCCAGCTAATTTTTGTATTTTTAGTAGAGATGGGGTTTCACCATGCTGGCCAGGCTGGTCTCGAACTCCTGCCCTCAGGTGATCTGCCTCGGCCTCCCAAAGTGCAGGGATTACAGGTGTGAGCCACCGTGCCTGGCCTGGGGGAAGTTTTCTGATCGCTCACTAGGTATTCAGGGAGCTGGATCTCAGAGTGCCTGGCCTGGGGGAAGTTTTCTGATCGCTCACTAGGTATTCAGGGAGCTGGATCTCAGAGTTAGGGAGCTGGATCTCAGAGTCGGAGAGGGAGGTAAGGGGCGTGCATTGGGTCAGGTGAGGAAAGAGACTCCGGGAGTAAGTTCTGACTCCTTCCATGTGACTCAGGTAAAGCAGGAGATTTGCACTTTCCGTGGAGGCCCAAGTACATGTTTATTGAAGATGAGCTGGAAAATCTGATTCTGTGTTGAATGACAAAGTGCTAAGAATAAATAATAACCCCTTACATCTGGATGATACTTGAGAACTTACAAAGTATTTTATTGTACCTTGTCATATATTTTCTTCATTCCTTTCTTATTATAACCCTGGGAAGTGGGCGTTATCAGTGGTAAACTCAGAGTGACTTGCTAAGCGTCCAAGCTGGGACTGAAAATCCACTCTGTGCTGCCTTCTAGGGCGTTGATGAGTGCAGTGTTTTCTGGGTTGCTGAAAACAAAAAAACAAAAAAACCCCACCTCCTTAAGTCTGTTCTTTTTGCATCTGACCACTCTCCTGTGCCTCTTTTCAACATTCAGGAAATTAATGGTTTCTCCTTAAGTCTCCACACTACACTTTTTCTCTGGTGGAGGCAGTAATGAGTTGCAGGCTCTGTTCTGACATGCTCAGAAAAATGCAGGACGGCAAGTCATAGCCAAAAACAACTCCACGTACTCAGCTGGGGCTACCCGTCAGCTACTGCGGGAAGAGGCAGAACCGGGGATTCAGGGAAAGGACAGATTATTCTTATCCTGCCTCTCAAACTCCTGGCTGGGAGCCAGACTTCGGATGAAACCAGGCAATCTCATCTAGGGATTCAACGCTCCCTTACTATTGATGTCACCCACGCCGTTTCAAGTGCTCTTGCTTCCGAAAACCTTCGGGCCGGAGGCTGCGGCTAGAAAAGCAATCAAAGGTTTCTCGCCGGGCTTAAAGGGCCACATCTTAGTGACGTCTCGGGTTATAAAATCTGCCTGACAATAAAACATCGTGTGCGCGATTCCGCTCCTCCCCCGACATGACGTGCCCAGACACGCCGCTCGCGTCAGGGCTGCCTTACACCCCCGGGAAGACCCATTCCCACTCTGGGGCGCGCGCAGATTTGCTGTGGCACATGCACTATAACGCACAGGCAAAAAGGCAGTTTCCAAAACGTCTCCAACGTGATCGCGCTCCAGAGATTTTTTTTCCTAAAGTTTTAGGGCTGCGCGGAAGGGAACATGGGGTTCACCTCAGGAAATTTCAGACGCCATCCCCCTCGGAGGAAGGTAGTCGCGTCCGGTTCCTCCCCGGGTGTCAGTTCAGCAGGCCGGGCTGTGAGCGAAGGTTCTGGGCGGGGCTGGACTGTTCTAAGTGAGTTCGGGTGGGGGAGCTTCACGAGGGGAGGCTTCCCGGTGAAGGAACTGCCTTTCTCTCCGCGTGTCTCACCCTTTTCTCCCCGTATCTGTTTGGACATCAGTTGAGCGCACGGTCGCAGGCGGTCAGCCCTGTTCGCAGCTATGGTGAGGAGGGGAGGGATTGCCCCTTGTTGCCGCTCCGCTTAGTGGCTGCGTCCATTCCGGGCGGCGTCCCGATTTTAGGGGTAGGGAGAAGTGTCAGCTTCAGGCATCGCGAGGCGTGGCGGCTCCATGGCCCCGCTGGGAGGCTCCCCGCGGCTTGTGCTGCTGTTCAGCGGCAAGAGGAAATCCGGGAAGGACTTCGTGACCGAGGCGCTGCAGAGCAGGTGTCCGTGAGGCGGGAAAGGTGGACGGGGGAGCTCTCCGCATCACGTGACACGAGGAGTGCTTTTGGGTGTCACGGAGTAAGCTTTGGAGTAGGGGTAGTCCGTTTGCAAGGCAGGAGGAGCACTGGGCTGGGGAAGGTGGAATGCCACCATTACATAAAACAGCAATCTACACAGGCGAACCTCAAAGAACCAGGTGACCACCTCTCCAAAGACCTTCAGCTGCAGGTCTCTCTGAGAAGCATTAATAATGGTTCCTACCAAGGCACTTTCTATATACCAGGAGTTGGATACCAGCCTGGGCAACATGGCGAGACCCCGCCTCTACGAAAAATCCAAAAAGTAGCTGGGCGTGGTGACGCGTGCCTGTGGTCCCAGCTATTCAGGAGCCTGAGGCAGAAGAATCGCTTGAGCCCGGGAGGCGGAGGTTGCAGTGAGGCGAGATCGGTCGCTGCACTCCAGCCTGGGCGACAGAGCGAGACCCTGTCTTAAAAAAAACAAAACAAAACAAAAAACCCTCTTCGCCTTTTTGTTAGGTACTGTGTGCCATTATTAGCATCTCCATTTCACAGGTGAAGAAACTGAGGCTCTTAAAAAGTTAAACAGGCCGGGTGTGGTGGTCATGTCTGTTACCCCAGCACTTTGGGAGACAGAGGTGCAAGGATCGCTTGAGAGCCCAGCAGTTGGAGACCAGCCTGGGCAACACAGTAGGACCCTAGTCTCTACAAAAAAATGGAAAAGTTAGCCTAGTGCGATGGCGAGCACCTCTAGTCCCAGCTACTCAGGAGGCTGAGGTGGGAGGATCGCTTGAGCCTGGGGGCTGCAGTGAGTTGTAATCATGCTACTGTCCTCCTGTCCGTGCAGCAGAGCCTGAGACCCTGTCTCGAAGTAAAATAAAATAACGTACGAAGTTAACAACAACAAAAAACTCTTGCTGGTCACAAAGTAAGTGGAAAATCCAGGATTCAAATTCAGCTTTGTGGTTCATGATGGGCATCTCAGCAATTAATATATAATTGAAACAAAAAGAAAAAAAACCCAAACAAATTCAGCTTTATCTTGCGCCAAGGACTGGTTTCTTTCTGTTTTATCTGGCTGCCTCCCCAAATAATAATACCTTTTGCACAGTGTTTTCTGTCAAAGCAAGATCTTCTGTGCAGGAGCATTTTGCTGAGACCTGGGCTAGGAGAGCAGAGGATGGGGAGAAAGTGGAGTGGGGCGCCTCTCCTCTTGAAGGCCAGTGTGGTGGGGGTACCAGGAAGCTGCTTTTGGGTACCACAGGGGTTCTATGAAGGTGTGGGAGAGCCCAGAGCAGAGGTCACCACCTGAATTTTTCATCACTAAGTATCTCACCACCTTTTCCTAAGTTGCATTTCTCCTCACCTCCAAACCCTGACGTCAAATAGTGGTCCGAAGCACAGGCTCTGGAATTAGACTGCTGGGATGCAAGCCCTGGCTCACTGTTGATTAGTGTGTGATCTTGTACACATCTCTTATTCACTCTGTGCCTCAGTTTTGTTTTTTTTTTTGAGACGGAGTCTTGCTCTGTCACCCAGGCTAGAGCGCACCCAGGTTGCGGCTCACCGCAACCTCTGTCTCCTGGGTTCAAGCGATTCTCCTGTCTCAGCCTCCCGAGTAGCTGGGATTACAGGTGTGTGCCACCATGCCCAGCTAACTTTTGTATTTTTAGTAGAGACAGGTTTCACCATGTTGGCCAGGCTGGTCTGGAACTCCCGACCTCAGGTGATCTGCCCGCCTCAGCCTCCCAGAGTGCTGGGATTGTAGACGTGAACCACCACCGCACCTGGCCTGCGTCTCAGTTTTGTCATCTGTAAAATGGGGATGATAATAGGGTGGTTGTGGGGATTAAATGAGATAATGTGTGTGAAGGGCTTAGAATAATTATTGGCACCTAGCAGAGGTGCAGGAACTAAATGTTGGCTACATTTATTTTACCAGTCTTGGCTTCACTACTTGCAGTGTTGCTTTGGGGGAGTCAATCCTCCTTTCACAACCTCAGCTTCCTCATCTGAAACATGAAAATAAGAACACATACAGCCAGGGCAACATAGTGAGACCCCCCTCTCTACAAAAGATAAAAAAAAATTAACTGGGTGTTGTGGTGTGTGCCAGTAATCCCAGATACTCAGGAGGCTGAGGTGGGAGGATTGCCTGAGCCCAGGAGTTCAAGATTGTAGTGAGCTGTGATCATACCCACTGCACTCTAGCCTGGGTGACAGCAAGACCCTGACTCTTAAAAAACCAAACCAAACAGAAACAAAGAACACTTATCGCTGGGCGCAGTGGCTCACGCCTGTAATCATAACACTTTGGGAGGCCGAGAAGGATGGATCACTTGAGCTCAGGAGTTCAAGACCAGCCTGACCAACATGGTAAAACCCTTCTCTACTAAAAATACAAAAATTAGCTGGATGTGGTGGCACGGGCCTGTAGTCCCAGTTACTTGGGAGGCTGAGGCAGGAGAATAGCTTAAACCCAGGAGGTGGAGGTTGCAGTGACCTGAGATTGCACCACTGCATTCCAGCCTGGGCTACAGAGTGAGACTCAGTCTCAAAAAAACAACAAAAACAAAAAACAACCCTTATCTTCCCGTGCGTTAAGTGTATTGTGAGCATCTCAAGGCTAGGACAGGAAGCATTTATCATTCACACTTGTATCACCTAGATCCAAATATGGTACCCAATAAATGGTTGGTTAAGCCAGGAGGCAGAGGTTGTGGTGAGATGAGATGGCGCCACTGCACTCCAGCCTGGACGACAGAGTGAGACTCTGTCTCAAAAAAGAGAAAAAAAGAAGGGCTATGTGCAGTGGCTCACGTCTGTAATCCCAGCACATTGCGAGGCTGAGGCGGGCGGATCACGAGATCAGGAGTTTGAGACCAGCCTGGCCAACATGGCAAAACCCCGTCTCTACTAAAAATACAAAAATTAGCTGGGTGTAGTGGCGGGTGCCTGTAATCCCAGCTATTTGGGAGGCCGAGGCAGGAGAATCGCTCAAACCTGGGAGGCGGAGATTGCAGTGAGCCGAGATGGTGCCATTGCACTCCAGCCTGGGTGACAGAGCAAGACTCCGTCTCAAAAAAAAAAAAAGTTTGGTTAAGTAAATTAAATAATGAATGAGTTATTTTTATTTTTATTTTTATTTTTGAGGTGGATTTTCGCTCTTGTTGCCCAGGCTGGAGTGCAATGGGGCGATCTCGGTTCACTGCAACTTCCACCTCCTGGGTTCAAGTGATTCTCCTGCCTCAGCCTCCCAAGTAGCTGGGATTACAGGCCTGCGCCATCATGTCCGGCTAATTTTGTACTTTTAGTAGAGACAGGGTTTCACCATGTTGGTCAGGCTGGCCTCAAACTCCTGACCTCAGCTGATCTGCCTGCCTCAGCCTTCCAAAGTCCTGGGATTACAGGCGTGAGCCACTGCACCTGGCTTTTGTTTCAGTTTTTAAAATTTGCTTTTCTTATTTTATTTTTTTGAGACAGGGTCTCACTCTGTCTCCCAGGCTGGCATACAGTGGTACAATCATGGCTCACTGTAGCCTGGAACTCCTGGGCTCAGGAATGCTCCCACCTCAGCCTCTGGAGTAGCTGGGAGTACAGGCACATGCTGCCATGCTCAGCTAATTTTTAAATTTTTTTGTGGAGATGGTATCTCTGGGTCTTATTGTGCTGCCCAGGCTGGTCTTGAACTTCTGGCCTCAAGCACTTCTCCTGCCTTGGCCTCCCAAAGTGTTGGGATTACAGGTGTGAGCCACCATGCCCAACCAGTGAATGAATAAATGATATATGTTATGGTGACCAAGTCAGTGGAGACAGATACCTCTGGCTGTGAGAGAATTAGTTTAGGGTCTGGGCAATAACCTAATCCAGCCAGAATACTGCTGCGCCTGTTCACACTGTAATTAGCACTTTATAGGTTTTACCTGTTAGTTTCAGGGCTCTTTTATATTCATTAGAGTTTCGTAATAATCCTGTGTGGGAGACAGAACAGAAAGTGTTATCACCATTTTCCGATGAGGAAATAGGATCAGGGACATTGAGACCTACCAAAGTTACATAATACCAGTAGTAGAAATGGGACTTCAACACAGGCCTCTTGACTCCCTTTCTGGGACCTGGAAGCTCCTGGAAATTCTAGGCTAACTGGATTCTGATCTCCTTGTCCTGCAGACTCGGAGCTGATGTCTGTGCTGTCCTCCGGCTCTCTGGTCCACTCAAGGAGCAGTATGCTCAGGTAGGTGGTGCTCTGTGGCATCCGGTGTGTCGGGCGGGGCCAGCTCTAGGACTTTGGAGCTGTGGCTGCTGCCTGAGTCACTGGCATGATCCCCGTCACCACTGCTGGCAGGGTGGTGGCCAGCTCTTGGTTTTCTGTGAGTGGACCTTTCGGGGGCATTTTCAGCTTATATTTCTTTCCTAATAGCCTCCCTTCCTTCAGAGTGAGTTCAGGAAGGTGTGCCCAGGAAAGGCTGTCGACACTCGAGTTGGCAGCTCTGATGCTGTGTGATTAGTAAGGACCTGCCTGTGCCTCCTCACACAACCCTGTCACTCAGCTGGCCTGACACAGCCCCTGGAACTTTGCTCCTAGAAATTTAGTACAGGTCGAGCACGGTGGCACACGCCTGTAGTCCCAGCACTTTGGGAGGCCGAGGCAGGTGGATTGCTTGAGTCCAGGAGTTAGAAACCAGCCTGACCAACATGGTGAAACCCCATCTCTGTTTCGTTAAAAAAAATTTTTTTTAAAGTAAACAACAACACACAAAAAAGAAATTTAGTCCCAAAAGTTGTCAAAATATATCATTAAGTGAAAAAAAAAAAGCCAATACCAAGATGTAGAACAGTGTGTAGAGAATGCTACATTTGTCTAAAACTGAAGAGGCACTTTGTCACCAAGAATTGTAGAAGAATTCTAAATATATCTGCTCATATATTTGGCTATTTAACAAATATTTACAGGGTGCCTGTCTCATGTTCAGCACTGTTTCAGGTGCCTGGGATGTGTTCCTGCACTGCGTGGGAAAGACACGTTAGAAACTGTACCATTGGTTGCCCCCAGGGAGGGGACAGGGTGAGAGAGAGATTTTTCAGTGTAAATTAATGTGTATCTTTGAATTTTGAACCACATGGATTAAAAAAAATAGGATCGTTAAAATAGAATAAAAAAAATAAGTCAATAGGAACTCTCAGAATCTTAGACTTCAGAAAGGGAACTTGGAAGGCAAGATCAGCCTCCCACATGGTGAAGAGCCCTCTTGTCGCCCACATTTTGCCCTTGGCCTCTAGGTGCACCCTTCTGGGACGTGTGCTTTGGCCCCTCAATTGGCCTGAGTGTGGTTTCTGGAACCACATAAAATGAATTGTCCCCCCTTCTATATGCCATCTCTGCCTCCATGGGAAGCATTGGGTCATCTCTCACCAGCTGAACAGACCCATTCATAGGGTGGCAGCCTGAGGAATTGTAAGAATAACTAAATTAAGTGGTTTATTTTTTTTTTCTTTTCGAGACAAGGTCTTGCTCTGTAGTGCAGGCTGGAGTGCAGTGGCGCATAATGGCTCACTGCAGCCTTGACCTTCTGGGCTCAAGTGATCCTCCCACTTCAGCTTCCCAAGTAGCTAGGAATACAGGTGCATGCCACTATGCCTGGCTAAGTTTAAAATTTTTTTTTTGTAGAGATGGGAGTCTCATTATGTTGCCCAGGCTGGTCTCCAACTCCTGGGCTCAAACGATCCTCCCACTATGGCCTCCCAAAGTGCTAGGATTTGGGCACAAGCTACTTTGCCTGGCCTGGTTTTCAAAAATTTTAAGCAGGATTCTTTCCCAAATGAAACTGGATACAGAATTTCTTTGTATACAGGAGATAGACTGGGAGCGACTCTGCGGGGTGGTGGGGTGGTGGGATGGGAGGAAGGAAGGGGTGAAGAGGAAGGCACTGAGCCTTCGCTAGTGGGGCCTAGGCACTTCCAAAGGCCTCGCAGGAGCACTTTCAAAACTGATCTTCCAAAGTTCCCAGATAGGTCTTGCTTCTGTCCTACTGAGTCAGACTGGTGGTGGGGTTGGGTGGGGGACGGGAAGAAGAAGGAGCAGGAGTTTGCATTTTTATTTATTTATTTATTTATCTGAGACGGAGTCTCGCTCTGTCGCCCAGGCTAGAGTGCAGTGGCGCGATCTTGCCCCTCTGCAACCTCCACCTCCCGGGGTTCAAGCAGTTCTACTGCCTTAGCCTCCCGAGTAGTTGGGATTACAGCCATATGCGACCACGCCTGGGTAATTTTTTTTGTATTTTTAGTAGAGACATGGTTTCACCATATTGGTCAGGCTGGTCTTGAACTCCTGACCTTGTGATCTGCCCGCCTCGGCCTCCCAAAGTGCTGGGATTACAGGTGTGAGCCACCGCGCCTGGCCAGTTTGCATTTTTAAAAGCTCCATGGAAGACTCTGATAGGCCAGACTGCCCTTGCTCTGTGGAAGTCCAGCACCACTCTCTCCCCCACTCCCATTAAAAAATAAAACCAAAATGAAATGTTCATGCATTGATTTCCTAAGTCACAAGGGGAAATAGAACCAACAAGTAGACCACAATGCTCCTGGAGGGAAACTGGTTCAGGAGCAGGAGGTGGCTGCTGACCTCCTCTTGCAGCAAGGGGAGCAGGTGGGTGATCAAGAAATTGAGAGCCTGAAGGGAGAAGGTCTTGCTGCAGTGAGTTCGTAGAGGAGCCAGAACCTGAACGAGGTGATGCTTTTCAGACCCCTCCTATCCTGGATCCCTTTGGATGGACCCCTCTGCTTGGAAAGGGGAGAAAGGAGTTCCCCAGGGTGGTCAGAGTAGCCTCTCCTGCCTTGGGGGTCCTCTGGGTGTGGGAGGCCTTGCAAGTGCCCAGAGCCAGATGGAGTGATGCTGTTTCAGCAAAGGCGCCAGGAATTTGGGGATGGGAAGGGGTAAGGGGGAGAGAAAGGAGACACAATCTCCGTGGGATTTGGGATGGGGGCAAACAATGCTAGTGGGAGGACATGGAGTGCAGGATTTTTTCTTCCCCCTCAGATTTCCCACTTTAGTTGAAGGCTAAGCCTTTGCCCAGGGGATGCAAACTAATTTCACGATTAGTTTAAGCCAGAAATAATTGGGAAGGTAAAACTTGCAAAAGAGAAACCATGCCACACATTTCAAAGACCAATTGAAACAATTTCTAGATTATCCCCAGGCCTTTCTTCGACCTACCAGTGATCGGGATTTCTTAGTTGCTGAGGCTCTTTCCCTTGCAGAGCTTTGTCCTGGCTGAAACCTCATTAATCCTTGCATCAGCCTTGCGGGAGGCAGATGAGGGTGAGGGATGGCTCTTCCGCTGTTTTAGGAGAGACCACTGAGGTTGAAAGACTGGTGACATAGACATAATGTCCTTTGGGCAGGAGCATGGCTTGAACTTCCAGAGACTCCTGGACACCAGCACCTACAAGGAGGCCTTTCGGAAGGACATGATCCGCTGGGGAGAGGAGAAGCGCCAGGCTGACCCAGGCTTCTTTTGCAGGAAGATCGTGGAGGGCATCTCCCAGCCCATCTGGGTAAGAGGGCTCCATGGCAGCATGAAGAACACCTGTTTCCCTAGCTCTTCGCTGTGTCCATCTCTCTCTGTCTCCACTGCCACCATCCTGGCCCAAGCCCCCACCATTTCTGGCCTGGACAGTTGCAGTAGCCTCCACACTGGTCTCTAGCTGTGGCTCTTGCCCTCTGTGGTCTATTCATTACATAGCAGCCAGACTGACCTTTTATTATGTATGTATGTATTTATTTATTTATTTGTTTATGAGATGGAGTCTCACTCTTGTCGCCCGGGCTGGAGTGCAGTGGCGCAATCTTGGCTTACTGCAACCTCCGCCTCCCGGGTTTAAGGGATTCTTCTGCCTCAGCCTCCCAAGCAGCTGGGACTGCAGGTGTCCACCACCACGCCTGGCTAATTTTTGTATTTTTAGTGGAGATGGGTTTTCACCATGTTGGCCAAGCTGGTCTCGAACTCCTGACCTCAGGTGATCCACCCACCTCGGCCTCCAAAAATAGTGGGATTACAGGTGTGAGCCACTGCGTGTGGCCCAGATTGACCTTTTAAAAACGTGAACCAAGTGACATCACTCTTCTGTTTAGAATACTTTGGTGGCTTCCCATTGTTCTCATGAACAAAATGAAAATCCTTCACATGAACTTCTGGGCCTTGTGTGATCCAGTTTCTGCTACTTTTTTAGCCTCCTTACTCCTTGAGCTGCAGCGACACTGGCCTTCTTGGTCCTCAAGTCAGTCAAACTCCTTCTGGAATCAGGGCCTTTGCACATGCCCTTCCACCTGTCTGGACTGCCCTTTCTTTCTCTTTCCCTGGTTAGCTTCAGCTCAGTTGACATGACACCTCCATAGGGAATCCTTCCCTAATATTTAGGTCTTAACTGGTGCTCCCTGGCAGGTGCTCCTATAGCACCCTACCCCTTTTTTTCCTCATTCATTCTGGCAGTGAATATTGAGTATCTACTTCTGCCAGGCATGGTTGCATGTTGTGGGGATATATTGGTGCAAAAACGCAATGAAGTCTCTTCCTTCAGGGAGCTTACATTACAGCTGAGGGTGGTGGGGAGATAGGCACAGAATAAATACAGAATATATCAGGCAGAGGTAAATACTAAGGAGTAAAATAAAGTAGGCCTAGGATATGAGGAGAGATAGGGAAGCGTTGCTGTTTTATTAAGGGTGCCTGGGAAGGCCACACTGATATGACGATGTTCGAGCAAGACCTGAAGGAAATAAGGGATAACTGAATGGATAGTTGGGGAAGTAGCTTTCCAGAGAGAGGGAGGAGGAAGTGTAGAGGCTTGAGTGGTGAGTGTGCCTGGTGTGTCTGAGGACAAGCCAGGTGGCCAGAGTGGGTGAGGGTGAGTGGTGGGAGGTCAGGTTAGACTTCCCAGGGAGGACCTTTGGGAGAGCTGGGATTTTATTCTGAGTGAGATGGGGAGTCACTACAGGGTTCTAAGCAGAGGAGAGACATGATCTGATATAAGATTGAGAAGGCTGGCCATAGCTGCTGTGGGGAAGATGGGAGCAGAAGCACAGGGGCCGGGTGGAGGACTTTCCTGTTTTTTTTTTTGAGACAGAGTCTCACTCTGTCACCCAGGCTGGAGTGTGGTGGTGCGATCTCGGCTCACTGTACCCTCGGTCTCGTGGGTTTAAGCGATTCTTGTGCATCAGCCTCCCGAGTAGCTGGGATTACAGGCATATGCCATCATGCCCAACTAATTTTTTTGTATTTTTAGTCGAGATGGTGTTTTACCATTTGGCAAAATTCGAACTCCTGACCTCAAGTGAACCACCCACCTCGGCCTCCCAAAGTGCTGGAGCCACCACGCCTGGCCAGGACCTTTCTCTAACAGACAAAATGACTGTGGTTGGGGCACAGAGGGGAGGGAGCAAAGGTAGAGTGGAGAGAAGGGGTCGATTTTGCATGTATTTTGAAGAGAAAACCAACAGGATTTGCCCATGGGTTGGCTGTGGGGTGTGAGAGACTATACCAAGGATTTTGTTCTGAGCAGGTGGACAAATATAGAATTATCATTTTCTAAGACAGGGAAGGTTGGGAGGAACAGGACTGGAGAGGAAATCAGGAGTTGTTTCAGCTGTGTTGAGGCTGAGACACTTGTTGACATACACTGTAATCACACGGTTATTTGATCACTGAATACTTGTTCAGTGTCTCCCACTAGACTGTAAGCTCTGAGAGGGCAGGCAGAGGTCTGTTTTGCTTACCACTCTAGCCTTAGCACCTAGCACAGTGTCCAGCACACAGTAGGTACTTACTATAATACTTGCTTAATTGGATCAATGAACTTGTCAGCAGCACTGCCTGACATGGAGTCAGCACTCAGTGGCGTATGTTCAATGAATGAACGAATCCGTGAATAGTGAGTCTAGCTGCTGACATGCTCACGATGATGGGGGGTAAAGCCACACCCCACACTGCCCTGGGTTCTGTAGTCCTCCCACCTCCCCTCACTTCTATCCTGTCCTGTTGGTCACCTGTCTGTCCCTCCCCTGCAGCTGGTGAGTGACACACGGAGAGTGTCTGACATCCAGTGGTTTCGGGAGGCCTATGGGGCCGTGACGCAGACGGTCCGCGTTGTAGCATTGGAGCAGAGCCGACAGCAGCGGGGCTGGGTGTTCACGCCAGGTGAGCCACTCCATGTGTAGGGCACAGGAGGACACAGGCTACCCACCCTGTGGTTTGTCTCCTGGGTAGGCCTGGGGGAAGTGAGTGAGGGATGATAAAGGAGAATCTGAGGCCTCCTGATTAGGGAGTAGCATGGTGGACGGAATCCTGGGGGTCAAGGTTCCCTTGGCTTAACCTAGGCTATCTTCTCATGGCCAGTGGGCTGCTTTGGTGGTCTGGCTGGGACCCACCCCCATGGTTCTTCACCTTTGCTTTCCAGCCCAGTAGGGGCTGACAGTGGTCAGGGGCAAACCTGACAAAGCTCACTTCTGTTTAAACAGTAGTGGAGTTAGAAGTTAGTAGTGGAGAGGAAATTCTGCTGGGAGCTTCAGTGGTGCAAGCCCAGGACCTGCTCTGTGGACTTCAGAAGCACAGCTCAGGCTTCCTTCCTGCCCTAGATCACTGTGACTTGGAGCAGTTTAGATCCAATGGGTATGACCACTACTAATGCTGCTCATTTCTGGGGCACTCACATGGTCCAGGCCTGTGCTGAGCATTTTATATGCACGGTCTCACTTTACTATCAAAACAGATTCAGCAGGTAGATGCTGTCATTAGTTTACCCATGGTTGGATGAGGCCCTGGCCCGAAAGGTTAAGTCTCTTTCCTAGGGTCACAAAGAGTGAGAGGAGGAGCTGGCCTCCTGACCCTCTGCTTCTGACTCCAGCACATGCTGCCTCCTGAGGGGATTGAATCAGACAGATTTAGGGATAGAAAAGGATGCAACCAGCTTGACAGAAAATGAAAACACAGTGCCCTTTTGGGTTGGGTGTGGTTTTGGATGACCCGATTCACCCTCTGTAGGCGGTAGCAAGTGAAGAATTAAGTCAGGAGGGATCAGCTGGGGGGCCCAGGTGGCTATGGGCTGCTGAACCTGCCATCACAGTGTTTCAGGGGTAGGGAGGTGCCTTCTGGGTGGGTAGCCCTTGGCTCTGGGGTAGCAGAGGAGAGGCCAGGAGGGCCCACTCCAGTTGGGGCTAGCAGGCCTTGATGCCTGGTGTCTGTCTGGAGGGCTGGGGCCTGACTTCACCATGCTTCCTTCACAGGGGTGGACGACGCTGAGTCAGAATGTGGCCTGGACAACTTCGGGGACTTTGACTGGGTCATCGAGAACCATGGAGTTGAACAGCGCCTGGAGGAGCAGTTGGAGAACCTGATAGAATTTATCCGCTCCAGACTTTAGTCACTAGGTTCTAGGAGTGAGCTGGGGCCTGCTGAGGTGGGGGTGGGGCTGACTCTGCAAGATGGGGGGTCCCCTGATCCTGGCCGAGGTGAGGAACAGACAGAGGGGGGTCTAGATTCTGAGGGGGTTGGTGGATATTGGGCAAGGCAGGAAACCTCTGGAGACCTCATTTTCTCCATGGGGAAGACAGCCATGCTCTTCAGGAGGAGACTCCAAGGGCAAAGGAGGGTGTCTTGGCTGTGCTTGAAGGAGAAACCCTGCCATATCCCCAGTGCCAGTCCCCTCAGCCTGTGGCGGCCTTACATCCTGACTGGATGTTCTCAGCCCCTTGTTCTGGGCAAGAACCCAGGGCTCCCCAGTGTCGATACTAATAAACCTCTTTGGAGCACACTCTCAGAGCTGCTTACTCATTTCCTTGATGCCAAGCTGGCTTGGGTGGGGTTTAGAAGGCCTTAGGGTGTCATGGTGGCTGGAGGGTCCCTGTTCCACCTCCCACCTGCCTAGAATGTATCCTGCAGAGGTTGACCTATGCTGCACCCCACAGGCAACCGGCCTGTTTATGTTGGAGGTGGGATTGGGTTGAGGCCCTTACCCTCTGGGTTAGCGCCATGAAAGGCTGTGATCCATAGAAAGTGCCACCAGCAAGTGCCCCCTCCCCCCACTTTTTTTTTCTTTGAGACCGTCTTATTCTGTCACCCAGGCTGGCATGCAGTGGCGTGATCATAGCTCATTGCAGCCTTGACCTCCTGGGCTCAAGCAATCCTGCCTCAGCCTGCCAAGTAGCTGGGTCTACAGGCACACACCACTATATGGCTAATTTTTTTCATTTTTAGTAGAGACAAGGTTTCGCTATGTTGCCCAGGCTGGTCTTGAACTCCTGAACTTAAGCAATGCTCCCACCTTGGCCTCCTAAAGTGTTGGGATTACAAATGTGAGCCACCATGCCCGGCCCTGCCCTTGTAATTTATATAGCCTTTTATAATTTCCAAATTTCTTCTAGATTCTTCACAGCTACCCCCTGAAATGGGCGAGGATAGGATTTTCATCTGCATTTAGCAGATGCCAAGAACTCAAAGAAGTGAAACAACTTCTCCCGGGTTAGAGGGCTTAGTAAGTGTCAGTGCTGTGTGGAACCCAGGCCACTTGACTCCTGACCAGGCCCCTTCTGCACATTCCTATGGTTGTGGTACAAAGTCCCAAGGCTCCTTGCTGTCCCCAGGCCAAGCCTAAGCCCTCCAACTCTGGCCCTGGCTTTGTAATCCTCCCACAAATTCTGTTCTCACAGAGAAGGGGACAGCCAAAGAAATTACACTTTCAGTGTGACCCAAACTGAATTTTGTGCATTTCTGCCCAGATCTCTGCTCTGCTGCCATCATCCTTGCTGGGTGCCAGGCACTGGGGACATAAAGATGAACAGGTCACAGGACTGTTCCTTAAGGAGCTCTTGATCTCAGTGAGAAATAGACACCCTCCAGGTGCCCAGGAACCTGAAGGCAGTGCCAAAGACAACTTCAGTTCTCTGGGAAGGAGGGTGGGCTTCCATGACACCCAGGCCTGCCATGCCCGGGTGAGCACTGACCCCTTGTCCCGGGGCACTGCCATTGCTGCTTGGAAATCCCTCTCTGGAGCTGGGAGCAAATGATTGTGAACAATCCCAGTCATGGAAATGTCCAAAAGTCACTGGGGCCAACTCTGATGAATGTGGGAGGCAAAGTTTTTGGGTTACAAACCTTAACGAGTATAAAGAAGTCGATTAGGGGCCGGGGTAGGGTGGCTTATGCCTGTAATCCCAGCACTTTGGGAGGCAGAGGAGGGTGGATCATTTGAGGTCAGGAGTTCAAGACCAACCTGGCCAACATGGCAAAACCCCGTCTCTACCAAAAATACAAAAATTAGCTGGGCATGGTGGCAGGTGCCTGTAATCCCAGCTACTCAGGAGGCTGAGGCAGGAGAATTGCTTGAACCCGGGAGGCAGAGATCTTGCCACTGCACTCCAGCCTGGGCGACAGAGCGAGACTATCTCTGAGAAAAAAAGAAGGGCAGAAAGGACACAAACCAGGGAGAACATAGAGTCCATGGGGCCAGCTAAGAGGCTTCTGCAAGATTCCAAGCAAGAAGTAGCACAGGCTGAAGGAGAGAGGGTCACTGGAAAGCAGATGGGTTGGTGGTGGCATTCAACCTTGTTTCCGACCCAACCCACCTGATACCGGGCATATTCCCATCAGTGAAACTGGCTCACTGCTTGAAGGGGAGCAGAGGTTCCGGGCACAGGAGCCCGGTCAGAACCTCTGGATTGGAGATAAGGAAACACCTACTGCATGACATCATTACCTGCTTGATTCCAGCATGTCTTCTGTAGTCCTGTCTCACCATGCATTCAATCACATCCACTTCCTGAGCACCTGCTGTGGCTCTAGGAGCTAGGGACACAGCTACAAGAGAGAAATGGGCCCTGCCATCACAGAATTTACCTTTCAGAAATAATCCTAGACAGGGTAGGTTCTACAGAACTTGGGGACCAATTAGCCACAGCAGCTGGGGAGACGGAGGAGTTCACACTTGTGCCAGAAACCCTGGGTTTTGTCGCCTTCCCTGAGGGGGTTGTCTTCAGCATGTGGGAATGTGGTGGTACCTTCTCAGTTTGGAAGCCAGTGAATCCCTGCCTTCGTAGGCGATGAGGGTCAAAGCTCCAGATGGATGTGAACCTATCAAGTGTGGTACTAGAGTAAGGGTTGCAGACAGGGGGGTAGGGACTGGTGGGTCTCCTGTGCCCTCCAGGAGGGGTACTGCCCTGCTTTCTTGGCTCTGGGTATTTAGAGGAGTCACAGGATTATGACTTGGGAAGCCAGTGGGTCTGTCTACCTGGTGACAGGTTGGTAGTGATGCCTCTTAAAATAGGAAGCCCAGTGTCTGCCGGATTCGAAGTTCATAATCTTTTTTTTTTTTTTTTGAGATGGAGTCTCACTCTGTCACCCAGGCTGGAGTGCAGTGGCACAATCTCAGCTCACTGCAACCTCCACCTCCCAGGTTCAAGCGATTCTCCTGCTTCAGCCTCCCGAGTAGCTGGGATTACAGGCTCCCGCCACCACGTCCAGCTAATTTTTGTATTTTTGGTAGAGACGAGGTTTCACCATGTTGGCCAGGCTGGTCTCGAACTTCTGACCTCAGGTGATCCACCCATCTTGGCCTCCCAAAGTGCTGGGATTACAGGTGTGAGCCACTGCACCCAGCCTCATAATTTTTTTTTTTTTTTTTTTTTTTTTAAGCAAGGTCTTGCTCTGTCACCTGGGCTGGAGTACGGTGGTGCAATCACGGCTCACTGCAGTCTCAACCTTCTGAGCCCAGGTGATCTTCCTATCTCAGCTTCTTGAGTAGCTGGGACCACAGGTGTGTACCACCATGCCCAGCTAATTACAAAAATTTTTTTTGTAGAGATGGGGTCTCGCTGTGTTGCCCAGGCTGGTTTTGAAGTCTTGGGCCCAAGTGATCCTCCTGCCTTGGCCTCTCAAAGTGCTAGGATTACAGGCATGAGCCACTGCGCCCAGCCCATAATTTTTTTTAACTGATATTTCCCTAAATATAAAAACCAAGAATAACCCTGACTTTTGACACCATATGTTATGATGAGAGCCTTAGCTGCTTTTTATTTGAAGACATTCTCCCCACCTTACTGCTACAGGTTGACTATCCCGAGTCCAAAAATCCGAAACCTGAGGTGCTCCGAAGTCCAAAACTTTTTGAGTGCTGATATGACACCCAAAGGAAATGATGAGTGGAGCATTTTGTATTTTGTGTTTTTGGATCTGGGATGCTTAACTGGTAAGTATAATGCAAATATTTTAAAATAAAAATCAGAAATTCAAAACACTTCTGGTCCCCAGCATTTTGGACAAGGGATACTCAACCTATAGTCTTTGCTAACTTTGTCTGTGATTATAATCTCAGAGTATTAAGCTACTTATTTATTTTTTTCTTTAAGACAGGGTCTCCCTCTGTCACCCAGGCTGGAATGCAGTGCCATGATTATAGCTCACTGCAGCCTCAAACTCCTGGACTCAAGTGATCCTCCTGCCTCAGCCTCTGGAGTAGCTAGGACTAAGGTACGCACCACCATGCTTGGCTAATTTTAATTTTTTTTATAGAGATGGGGTCTCACTATGTTGCCAGGGCTGGTCTTGAACTTCTAGCTTCAAATGAAGCTTCCACTTTGGCCTCCCAAAGTGCTGGGATTACAGGCATGGGCCACCATGCCTGGCCAAGTTATTTTTAATATTACGTGTCTGTTATTTTACTACTACTTCTTTTTTTATTTATTACCCACCCATGAATGTATGTATATGTTATTTTAATCATGATTTGTTACACTAACAGCCTCTTTAAAAATTTATTATTATATTTCTAAACAACTTTATTGAGCTATAATTAAAATATAGTAACTACATATATTTAAAATGTACAATTTAGGTGGGGCACGGTGGCTCACCCTTGTAATCCCAGCACTTTGGGAGGCTGAAGCAGGTGGATCACTTGAGGTCAGGAGTTCGAGACCAGCCTGGCTAACACGGTGAAACCCCGTCTCTACTAAAATACAAAAATTAGCTGGGCGTGGTGGTACGTGCCTGTAATCCCAGCTACCTGGGTGGCTGAGGCAGGAGAATCACTTGAGTCAGGAGGTGGAGGTTGCAGTGAGCCAAGGTGGCGCCACTGCACTCTAGCCTGGGCAACAGAGTGAGACTCTGTCTCAAAAAGAAAAAAGTACAGTTTACTGAGTTTTGACATATGTATACATCTGTGAAACCACAATACAATCACTATGGATTGTATTCATCACTCTCAAACATTTTCTCATGTCCCCTTGTAATTCCTCCTCTCGCCTCTCCCTGATTCCCCACTCTCACCCCCAAGCAACCACTGGTCTGCTTTCTGTCTCTATGGATATTTATATTTTCAAGGATTTTATATAAAGAATAATAAAATTTGGCCAGATGCGGTGTCTCATGCCTGTCATCCCAGCACTTTGGGAGCCCAAGGGGGGGCAGATCACCTGAGGTCTGGAGTTCAAGACTAGCCTGGCTAACATGGTGAAACCCTATCTCTACTAAAAATTAGCCAGGTGTGGCGAATGCCCGTAGTCCCAGCTACGTGGGAGGCTGAGGCAGGAGAATCGCTTGAATCAGGGAGGCGGAGGTTGCAGTGGGCTGAGATCGTGCCACTGCACTCCAGACTGGGTGACAGAGCCAGACTCCATCTCAAAAAAAAAAAGATTAATAAAGTTTTATACAAAGAACAGTATATATTCTTTATTGTCTGGTTTCTTTTCATTGGGCATAATTATTTTGAGGTTCATCCACATTATTGATGGTATCAGTAGTTCATTCCTTTTTCTTATTGGCGTGTGGTATGAATATACCACAGTTGTTTACCAGTTCACCTGTTGATGAATATTTAGGTTGTTCCTAGTGTTTGGATATGACAAAGCAACTATACACATTGATATACAACATGTATAAGTCTTTGTGTGGACATGTGCTTTCATTTCTTTCAGGTAAATATCTTTTCAACTTTTTTTTTTTTTTTTTTAAGACGGAGTTTCGCTTTTGTTGCCGGGGCTGGAGTGCAATGGCACAATCTCGGCTCACCGCAACCTCTGCCTCCCGGGTTCACATGATTCTCCTGCCTCAGCCTCCTGAGTAGCTTGGATTACAGGCATGCACCACCAAGCCTGGCTAATTTTGTATTTTTAGTAGAGACAGGATTTCTCCATGTTGGTCAGGCTGGTCTCAAACTCCCAACCTCAGGTGATCCACCCGCCTCGGCCTCCCAAAGTGCTGGGATTACAGGCGTGAGCCACCACACCTGGCCGACTTTTGTTTTTGAGGCAGAGTCTTGCTCTGTCGCCCAGGCTGGAATGCAGTGACAGGATCTCAGCTCACTGCAACCTCCACCTCCTGGGCTCAAGCGATTCTTCTGCCTCAGCCTCCTGAGTAGCTGGGACTACAGGTGCCTGCCACCATGCCCAGCTACTTTTTGTGTTTTTTTGTAGAGACTGGGTTTTGCCATGTTGCCCAGGGTGATCTCGAACTCCTGGGCTCAAGCAATCTGCCTGCCTTAGCCTCCTAAAGTGCTGGGACTACAGGCATGAGCCACTGGGCATGGCTTAACTTTATTTTTGGAGACTGTGTCTCACTCTGTTGCTCGGGTTGGAGTGCAGTGGCATGATCACGGCTCACTGCAGCCTCGACCCCCCTGGGCTCAAGTGATCCTCCCATCTCAGCCTCCCGAGTAGCTGGTACTACAGGCATAAACCACTATGCCTGGCTAAATTTTTTTGTATTTTGTAGACAGGGTGTCTCTACGTTGCTCAGGCTGGTCTCAAACTTCTGGGTTCAAGCATTCCTGAGCCCAGGAGTTTGGCAGGCTGAGGCCTGCCTCATCCTCCCAAAGTGCTGGGATTATAGGCATGAGCCACTATGCCCAGCCACCTTTTTAACCTTTTTTTCTTTTTAAGACAGAGTTTTGGTCTTGTTGCCGAGGCAGGAGTGTGATGGTGTGATCTTGGCTCACTGCACTCTCTGCCTCCCAGGTGCAAACGATTCTCCTAACTCAGCCTCCCGAGTAGCTGGGATTATAGGCATGCACCACCATGCCAGGCTAATTTTTGTATTTTTAGTAGAGATGGGGTTTCGCCATGTTGTCAGGCTGATCTCGAACTCCTGGCCTCAGGTGATCTGCCCACCTCAGCCTCCCAAAGTGCTGGGATTACAGACGTGAGCCACCATGCCCGGCCTTAACTTTTTTCTTTTTTGAGACGGAGTTTTGCTCTTGTTGCCCAGGCTGGAGTCAATGGTGCAACCTCAGCTCACTGCAACATCTGCCTCCTGGGTTCAAGTGATTCTCCTGCCTCAGCCTCCTAAGTAGCTGGGATTACAGGCACCTGCTACCATGCCTGGCTAATTTTTTGTATTTAGTAGAGACAGGGTTTCACCATGTTGGTCAAGCTGGTCTCAAACTCCTGACCTCAGGTGATCCATCTGCCTTGGCCTCCCAAAGTGTTGGGATTACAGGCATGAGCCACTGCGCCCGGCCTACCTTTTTAACTTCTTCTCCCTTTTTTTTTTTTTTTTGAGTCAGTGTTTCACGCTTGTTGCCCAGGCAGAAGTGCAATGGCACGATCTCAGCTCACTGCAACATCTGCCTCCCAGGTTCAAGCGATTCTCCTGCCTCAGCCTCCCAAGTAGCTGGGATTACAGGCATGTGCCACCATGCCCGGCTAATTTTTGTATTTTTAGTAGAGACGGGGTTTCATCATGTTGGCCAGGCTGGTCTCGTACTCCTGACCTCAGGTGATCCACCCGCCTCAGCCTCCCAAAGTGCTGGGATTACAGGCGTGAGCCACTGCGCCTGGCCCTCATTGGTATTTTATTTGCATTTTCCTAATGACTAATTTGGTACAAATCCTGTATTCACATTTGATAAAATCTGTCAGCAAGCTTGAGATAGGATGGTGATATAGTTTGGATATTTGTCCTCGCCCAAATCGCATGTTGAAATGTAATCCCAGTGTTGGAGCTGGGGCCTAATGGGAGGTGTTTGGATCATGGGGGCAGATCCCTTTTGAATGGCTTGGGCCATCAACTTAGTCATAAGTGAGCTCTTGTTCTGAGTTCACACGAGATCTGTTTGTTTAAAAGTGTGTGGCAGAGGCCAGGGTAGGAAGATCACTTGAGCCCAGGAGTTCAAGACCAGCCTAGCCTGGGCAACGTAGTGAGACCTTGTCTGAATGCATTAAAAAAAAAAAAAGAGTGTATGGCACCTTCCTCACACTCTCCCTCTCTCTTGCTCCTACTCTTGCCATGTGACATGCCTGTTCCTCCTTTGCCTTCTGCCATGATTGTAAGCTTCCTGAGGCCTCCCCAGAAACTGAGCAGATGCCAGCACCATGCTTCCTGTAAAGCCTGCAGAACAGTGAGCCAATTAAACCTCTTTTCTTTATAAATTACCCAGTCTCAAGTATTTATAGCAATGCAAAAATGGCTTAATGTAGATGGAATATACTCAGCCTCATAAAGAATATCTGTAAAAGCCCTACTGCTAACAACACACTTAATGGTGAAATACTAAATGTTTTCCCCCTAAGACTGAGAATAAGGCAATGATGTCTGTTCTCATCATCTATTCGACATTCTACTGGAGGTTCTAGCCAGTGCAATAAGAGAAAAAAAAAAGCCATCTAAATTGGGAAGGAAGAAATAAAACTCCTTTTATTCATAGATGACATGATCATCTATGTAGAAAATTGCATGGATTCTCCAAAAAAGCTACTAGAACTTATAAGTGAGTTCAATAAAGTTGCAAGGTCAATATACAAAAGTCAATATTTCTATTTCTTAGCAATGAGCAATCAAATTGAGATAAATAATGCCAATTACAATACCATCAAAATATGAAATAGGGATAAATCTGATAAAAAACATAACATCTGTACATTGAAAATGACAAAACATTGCTAAGAGAAAAGACTAAATAAGCAAAGAGATTATACTACATTCATATATTGGAAGACTCAATATTGTTTATTTTTTTGAGTTGGAGTCTCACTCTGTTGCTTGGGCTGGAGTGCAGTGGTGTGATCTCAGCTCACTACAACCTCTGCCTCCCAGGTTCAACCAATTCTTGTGCCTCAGCCTCCCACGTAGCTGGGATTACAGGCACATGCCACCACACCCGGCTAATTTTTGTATTTTTAGTAGAGATGGGGTTTCACCATGTTGGCCAGGCTGGTCTCAAACTCCTGACCTCAAGTGATCAGCCCACCTCAGCCTTCCAAAGTGCTGAGATTACAGGCATGAGCCACCGCACCTGGCTCAATATTGTTAACATATTTATTTTTTAAATTCAGGTATAATCACATACAGTGAAATGTACTGGCCTTAAGAGTACAGTACAATGAGTTTTGACAAATACGCACACCTGTATAACACAAACCCTTATCATGATAGAACACATTTTCATTATTTCAGCTTTCCTTTTAACTCTTCCTACTCAATCCCTGCTCTCCCAGAAACAATTGTTTTGAATTCTTTCACCATAGATTAGTTTTGACTGTTCTAGAATTTCAAACAAATGACTAACATCCAACTTTAAACCAAATTTACAACAATAATTTATAATTTAGACTTCACTGGTTTATTGCTCATTTTCAATCCTTTTATAGTACCTCAACTTCCCCATTTTTGAATTTTGTATTTTGATTCCTCTCCAGATAGTTGATGTGTCTCGAAAATTTTTTGAAAATGGTATGTAGATGATTTTTTTTTTTTTTGAGGCAGAGTCTCGCTCTGTCGCCCAGGCTGTAGTGCAGCAACATGATGTTGGCTCACTGCAACCTCTGCCTCCCAGGTTCAAGTGATTCTCCTGCCTCAGCCTCCTGAGTAGCTGGGATTACAGGCATGTGCCACCACACCCAGTTAATTTTTGTATTTTAGTAGAGATGGCGTTTCACCATGTTGGCCAGGCTGGTCTCGAACTTCTGACCTCAAGTGATTGGCCTGCCTCGGCCTCCTAAAGTGCTGGGATTAGAGGCGTGAGCCACTGCGCCCGGCCATGATCTATTTTCTGAACCTATATGTATGAGAGAATGACATTCTCTTGCCTCTATATTTGGACAATGACTTGGTTGGCATAAGTTTCGTGACCTGGTTCCACTGTCTGGAGAGTATGAGGTCACCTTGACTTTTGTTCCTTTGAAGGTAACCTTCTTTTTTTGCCTGGATGCTTTTGGATATTTTCTTTCTTCTTTTTGTCTTCATTTTCGAAATTCAAATCCTGGCATTCTCCAAGGCAGAGACATGGATGTGTCTTAACAGGAAAAAGTTGGCATCTTATTGTTCCTGGTAAAGCATTATTGAATAATGAGATGGGAACTGAAATGGTCTTGTACATCCAACTGTCTGCTGCAACCTAAAGTAGTCACCTTGGGCATTTGGGCTGAGACACTTCAGGGCTGTTGCCTTTATCAAATGGCTTTGGGAGCTCCTCTTTGCTTTGAGGACCTGCCCTCAACTCTGCCAAATTCTCATCCCCAAAAGTGCATTTGGGTTTTGGAAACAACCAAAGGGAATTTGGTACTAAACTCTGGTGAAGGAGACATCTTATGGCCAGGAAAAATAGTCCTGTAATGTAATAATTCTAAAACTTACCAAAGTTAATTCTCAGAGAGGAATTTTTAAAAGTTGCCTTAGCAATCAAGCCTCTGTATCTTTGCATGTGTCATTCATGCTGCCTAAAGTGCCCTTCCTAGTTGCTTGGGCTTGGACCCCCACAACTTGAGCAGAGCAAGGGGCACTCCACTTCCATTCCCAGAATGCTCCACAGTGTACACTTGCTCACTCCTCCACCACGCTGTGAGCAAGTAAGGAAAGGTTTTTTTTTCTTTTGAGTCTTTGGTACATTGCACATAGTAGAGGTATATTAGTCGGTTTTGCATTGCTATAAAGGAGTACCTGAGACTGAGTAATTTATAAAGAAAAGAGTTCTGCAGGCTATACGAGCATGGCACCAGCATCTGTTCTCCTTCTGGTGAGGCCTCAGGAAGTCTCCGCTCATGGCTGAAGGCAAAGGGGGAGCAGGCGTGTCACATGGTGAGAGAGGGAACAAGAGAGACAGCAGGAGGTGCCAGCCTCCTTGAAACAACCAGCTCTCCTGTGAACTAATAGAGAGAGAACTCACTCATTATCACTGGGATGGCACCAAGCCATTCATGAGGGTTCTGGCCCCATGACCCGAACACCTCCCATCAGGCTGTACCACCAACATCGGGGATCGCATTTCAACATGAGATTTGGAGGGGATAAACATCCAAACCATATCTGTAGGTCTCAATACATGTTTGTGACAATGAAGAAAGTTTATGTGTTAGAAAACAATATGACCTCCTAAGCTTATTGTCATGAAGCAGTTAACAGTCATTTGGATGTAGAAAGTTATGGCGAATGTGTTTGAAGCAAGAACAAATGGCCTCCCATTGCATTACTCTTACTTATTATACACAGTCGCGTGCTGGCAAATGTTTAACAATCAGCTCCCTGGAAGGGGAAAAACAGCCCTGATTTGTAGTGTTTGACCATTTCTGTAGTGTAAATATTCCCACTGTGGCTGATTTCAATCTACCAGTGGGATGTCAACTGGCTAGCAAAATCCCTGAACATGCGAAATGTTGGCTCTTGCAAGCCAGTAGAAGGTGGCTGAAGCTGGCTCCAATGCACCATTGTACACATTCTACACCTCTTTTGTTTTTCCATCATCACCCAGTTCATTTGCGTGCCCTTTATACAGCACATGTCTATGACTATATTTTATCCCTTGCATCAATCTGATACTATTTTTATCTTCATTTTACAGGTAGTAAAATAAGGCCCAGAGACAAAGGGACTTGTCCAAGGTGGCAAAGCTGTCCTGTCTATTCCTGCGTTCAGTTTCTCACTGTAGCTCCCTGCCTGGAGCCCGACACTGCAAGGGACTAGAGACATGTCTTCTTTGCCCAGTTTTCTTTTCTCTGATGTTGAGGGAAGGACCCAAGCACCCCGTGCTTGCCACTAGCTCTCACGCCCAGGACATCCCCGCTGGCAGCTGAGCTGTGCTGAATGCTGGCATTTGTCTTGTTCACTTGCTACCCGATAAACAGGTGACAGGGAGTTTAACAACTTTCATTAGACGGGGATCAGCTCTCACTCTCATGGCCTAATTCAGGATCTGGACAGTGTCTTGTTGTCTGACAGCCAAGTGAAGTGATGAGTCCCCCTTTACAGTTTAGGATTTTAATTATTTTCTTCCAGGTGAGTCCCAGGAACATCCAGCCAAAGGCAAATTCTTTGGGAGCCCAAGCTCATGGCGGTGACAGCTCCCCCAGGAGATGAGAGGTGAACCTGCTGCCTGCTTCCTGCTATGTTATTGTGTCTTTAACAGTTTCCAGTTTCTGGGCTTGTTGAAGGCCTATGTTAGGGACTGTGTGAGACTTTCTGAGAGATCACCACCTAGATATGTGATGTCACACAAAGTGAGTATTGTAATGGACCTCAGTGATCTAGCTTGAAACCTCTTGCTCACAGACAAGGAAACTGAGGCTCAGAGAAGGGAAGTGGTTTGCTCAAGGTCAAGCGGCAATGACTGGCAATGCCAAAAGTTGGCCCCAAGGCTTCTGACTCCCCACTCCATGCCCTTCCCTCACCCTAAGTGTCTCTGAGAGAGCATGAACCTGTGCCCTTTATCGGAGGAGGGCAGAGACGGCTCAGCCTGAGCCCGAGGGAGCTCAGCCCAGTTCCCTGCTTCCTGGGTTTGTTCAGCCTTCTCTGAAGAGGCCAGGCCACCTGCCTATTCCACCTGGCATGTCCTGCTTGGGTGAATCAAGCTGTACCAGGATGAGGAAGCCACAGAGTCACTTCCCAGAAGGGAATAATGCTGTGTGCTAGAGGACGATGGGGTGGGAGAGATGGGAAGAGACTTGGACTTGCTGTTCCTAGGGTGCTGAGGCTGAGATTCCTGAGGTGGGGGAGGCCCTGCCCTTCACCATGGCTGCTTTCCATCTGGGCATTGACTGTGTCTGCTAAATGGGACATGCCCAGCAATGTCCTTCTGCTGTGACACCTTTGGTGAATTTCCAGGCACATTAGAACTGAGCCAGTGGTAGCTTTGGCTCCTCAGCTCTTCTGCTGCAGTGGCTGGCTGTCCTCAGGACAGCTGGCTTGGATTGGGCGTTGTTCTAGCAGATCTGGGATGTTCCAGGAACCGCACTATAAATCCTGTTGAGTATTGGCTGAGTGTGCCAGGAAGGGCAGGGGGCCAAGGACTTGGATCCATTTGGCAAAGTTACTCTCAGCACCTCTTGAAGAAAGCATTAGAGAGAGAGGGGCTCAGAACCTTGCTTGGGGAGGGTGAGTGGGGAAGCCGTGGGTCAAGGGAAGATAACATGGTGGCATGTTTCACGGTTTACCACGTGTTTTCCCATATATTATTTCATCTAATCCTTGCAATAGCCCTATTATCATTTCCATTTTAAAACTGAAGAAATGGGGACACAGAAAGATGAAATGACTTTGCCCAGCACACTTTGGTGTCAGATTTCAATCCCACCTGTCACTATCCACCTGTGGGATCTTGAGCAAGTTAGGTTACCTTTCTGAGCCTTGATTCCTGCCTGTACAAAGGGGATAATGCTGCTCACATGAAGGTTTGTTTAGGCGGCACAGCACTTGCCTGGAGCAAGAGGCCAGGGACTGACTTTTTCCTTTTCCCCTGACCTCAAATCACACAGCCCAAGACAGTGGAGTTGGGCCTGGGATTGAACTTCTATTCCATTTTTAGTGTCTTCTCCCCCTTACTCTTTGGTATATGTGAGATAAAGCTGGCAGTTTTGGAAAAGGAATTCTTATTAAGAAATAAAGGGGAAACATGGAAATAGACATGAAGGTGTGAAGGGCAAAATGCTGACGCCATGTCTGTGTAATGTGGAGCTCAGGCTGGTGTGCCCGGGGCTCTCCCATCTCCACCCCTGCTCTTTTGTCTCCTCTCAGCATGTCTGGCTGGCCCAGACTTGCAATATGCCCACAGGCTGGTCCTCCAGGGTTCCAGGGGCCCTCCCAGAAGCTTCTCTCACCTGCTCTGGGTGTGGGCCCTGTGAATGGGATCAACGATGAATGGTTGAGCCTACCTTGAACTGGGAGTGTGGCCAACCAAAATCAGCCCTGCACAGGCTCAGTGTGTCCTTTGGTGGCCCTGGGGCCCCAAGTGAGTGGCTCCTCAGCGCACCTCAGGACTCGAGCCCCTTCCCACCATGGCCACAGGTAGTTTTTTGTTTGACAACAGAGGTGAATCTGGAAGGTCCACACTCAGGATGTATAGGCCATGTAAGCATGAGTGAGGTGCAGCTTAAGCCTTGGTCATACCTGGTTTCCTTCTGTCAATCATTCTTCATGGGCTCCATTTTCATGACATCTGGTGGGATTGAACTTGACCAGCTCAAAAATTGGTATTGTCAATTATGGTCAACTTCCATTAAGCCAAACCTAGTATGGAGCTCAGAGCCCATTCATTCATTCATTTAACTAAGGAGTATCTATCACTGATTATACATGAATCAGGACATATAAGGTTGAACAAAACCCAGCCCTTGCCTTTGGCGAGCTCACAGATCAGTAGGGGTAACAGACAAGAAAATACAACCGTGTGATAACATGGATGATAATGCCTTCAGGAGGAGGGAGGGTGAAGTGATGTGACAGTGACTTGCAGAGTCTATGAAATTAGATGAGCTGACTCCTGCAAGCCAAGCAGGCCATCGTCACCCTTCCCTTTGTAGTTGCTGCCATTGGGACCCACCCAGGTGTGATAGGAGATGAAAGGAGCTTGGGGCACACAGCAGCGCCACCTCATGTATGCCCTCATTCTTCCACCCTCTTTCTCGGGGTAGTTTGACTCACCTGAGCCTGGGTTTCCTCCACTTACATCTCAGGGAGGGGTTTGACCTTGCCTAGTGCTGGCCAGATGGATGGTCAGCTCCATATCTTGATGCTGTGACTTCTTGGGACCCACCTTTACTTCCAGGAGTCCATGTTTCTGCTGGTCACTGATTTAGCCACTGCAGTCACCCCTGCCCCAACTCCTGGCAAGGGTTATGGATTTTATTCAGTACACAATGTACACAATTTTGGTCTTTGGATATAGTGACCTATGGCTGTCTGCCCATAATTAGGTCCTTATTTCATGTTATTTGGTACTTTTTGCTGAATAACCTGGGCAGGCCCTTTTACTATGGCTTTGGTCTCACCCTTTGGATGACCATTTTGGTGCTGTGCTCTCCATTCTGAACTTTCTTTTGAGAGGGAATCTGGGTCTTGCTATGTTGCCCAGGCTGGTCTCAAACTCCTGGCCTCAGGAGTCCTCCCACCTCAGCCTCTGAGTAGCATTCTGAACATTTTGCTCCCAGTTCCTAGGGCTTGCCAGGCTCCTGCTCACCTTTGCTTACCTTTGTGCCTTTGTGTGTACTGTTTCTCTCCTGGAACGCTCTTGCCCCTTCTGCTCTCCTGGCCAACTCTTCCTCTTGCTTTGGTTCCGTGTCACTTCATTCTCTGGCTTTGCTACTCCTTCCCCAAGGTGAGGTGTCCTTGCTCTGGAATTCTACAGCATGCTCTGTCTAGCCTCACCATCTCCTGGGAAAGTCTATGTAACTGTCCTCCCTCTGAGCTCTCTGGTCCCTCTTACTGATGCAACTCCTAGCATTTCTCATGTGGCCAGTGGGCAGTAAATGTTGAAAAAGTGAATAAGAGAGTGAATCCACCACTGGTCAGGAGGCCATAATTAGGACCATGAAAGAGCCTGGGCTCTAGGGCACATGGATCCATTAGCTCAGGTCCCAGACACACAGCGGTGGTGTGGCCACATTGATGTTGTCTCTTTTCCAGGCATCAGGAAGCTGAGCAGGTGATGAAAGCCAGAGCGGCTGAGCCCTAGCCTATGTCCCTGCCTTATCTCCTCAACCCCATTCTCCTCCTCTCGTCCCTTCCTCCTGCCTCGGTGGTGGGTCTTTCCATGTTTAGCTGCTCACTAGTGCCTACCCCCATCTATGGCCCTGCCACATTAACTAGCCCCCGTCTCTCATGTTTTCCAGTTTCTCCATCCTCCCCTGTCCTGAAACAGCTTTCCTTCTGCTGACCCCTCCAGTATCGTCTCAGTTATTTTGTCCCCTTTACTCCTGAACACTGTGCAATTTGACCTCTGCTCCTGTCTCTACTGAAACTGCTTCTTGAAGGTCACCCATCACTGACGGTGTCTTTAGTTCTCCCTCATGACCAGTCTGCATCAGCCGACCCACTCACCCACTCCACTCCCTCTCTCTTGAATTCACTTTTTTGGTTCTCCTGGCTTTCTTCTCCTGCCTTTTCTATTTCTGACTCCTCCTCTTGTTGGGGTGATCAGACCCAACACCAGGTCGTAGGGGTGACAAAGTCCAGCAAAGTCAAAGGATTGAGAAGAAGACAGTTCGAGAGAGAAAGGTGGGACCAGGGAGATTGTGGAGGCTGCAAAGGCCCTGAGCTCTGGGACTCCATGGTATTTATTGGTAATCCAACAAAGAAACAGGTGGTGAGAATGTGGAGGTCAAAAGGGCAGGCACATGATCTACAGCTGTGATGGTTTAGCATTTATAAGGAACATTTTCTGCTACTTGAGATAATGGGGAGCAGGTCCTTCTAACTCAAGATACAATTGATCCTGGGAGAGCAAGGAGCCACCAAGTCTAGACACATTCCAGAGTCATGAGCCCTGGATTCTATCCAAGCCACGAGGGATTTTATGCCCTGGGCTTAGATTATGGTGCGTCAGGGTAGCCTTCCACCCTTTAGCACAGAGCTTCGTGTTCCAAAGGCCACAAGGGGTTTTAGATCCTGGACCCCGGACATGTTCCAAGACTCTTTTACGTTGTGTCAGACATGCAAACCCTGCCTCAGCTTCTCCCAACACTCAGCTTTTCCCAACATCCTCTCTTCTTGTCCTAGAGATACAGGTGCTCCTCAGGCCCTGCCTTCTGATCTCTCTTTTGCCTCCTCCCTTGGTGAGATCACCTTGATACGGATGACTCTGGAGTTTTCCTGTCTTTACACGGGCGTCCTATGTGCTGTATTTGGAGTGGCTTCATGTTGGCTCTCGAAGCGTGCTTCTTCCCTAACGGGAAGGGATTCCATCACTTAGACTGGAACAGGGTGCCTGGCCGAGACCCAACCTTCAGATTTTTGAAAACTTGGTAAACTGAAAAGGGAAAAACTGCTATGGAAAAGTTGCAAGGAATTTTTATATTTAGAGGTGGTGAGATCAATTCCCTTTAGGATCAGGGAGTCTCTTCGTTTCAGAAAAATTGCCCAAAGGAACCCTTTCATTACACACATATGAAGTAAGCACTTACCCAGTGCTTGGGCAGAACGCAGTCCCAGGATACCTGAGTGCACTAACTTTGATCCACCATTCTGTTTGGCAACATCATCTCTTGTGCATAACTGAGCTGGAGCTCTGCCTCTGAGCCATTCTCACTTTTTTTTTTTTTTTTTTTTTTTTGGGACAGAGTTTGCCCAGGCTGGAGTGCAGTGGCACGATCTTGGTTCACTGCAGTCTCCACCTCCTGGGTTCGAGCGATTCTTCTGCCTCAGCCTCCTGAGTACCATGCGCCACCACGCCTGGCTAATTTTTTTTGTGTTTTTTAGAGATGGGGTTTCCCCATGTTGGCCAGGCTGGTCTCAAACTCCTGTCCTTAAGTGATCCGTCCACTTTGGCCTCCCAAAGTGCTGAGATTATAAGCGTGAGCCACCATGCCCGGCCTATCCTCACTTTTGGGGAGCTGGGGGAAGGAAAACTATTTATTGAATCTGTAGGAATTTAGAGGACGCTGAGCTGCAGACTGCTGTTTGTCTTGTGGGATTGAGTGTTCTTGTAGGCCAGTGGTTTGTGGGGTGTCCAGAGCCGAGGTGACAAGAACTGCTGGTAGGACCCATGGATGTGATGTGCTCATACTTCGTCTTGGAGGACAGACTAAAGCCAGAGCTGTCTGGACCCAGTGCAGTCGTGCCTGAATGGTATGGGCTGCAGGTGGCCTGTTTGTGCTCATGTTGTCTGTCTCCCACTGGACTGTAGGCAGCATGAGGGCAAGCACTATGCTTCTCCAGTGTCTAGCTCACACAGCACCTGGCCAATCCCTGCCGATTGAATGAAAGATGAATGAATATTGTGGGCTGCTGTACTTGGGGCCATAGAGCAAGAGCACCCTCTCTTGGTAGGGCTGGGGTTTCTCAGGAAGGATCCATAATCCTGGGAAAAGAATGCTCTTCAATGGGGAAGGTGGGTTCTCCCTGGCTACTGGGGAACCTCTTTATTTCCTCTGTGGGCTGGCTGGGAGCTCATCGTGGTGGTGGGCCTGGGGCCCTGAGAGTAGCGCCATCTCTAGTAGCTGGACCTGTTTCCCTCGGCCTTGTGCTTTCCTTCCATGATCCCTAGTAAGAGTCTGAGGTGTGGCCTTTGGCCTGCCCCTCACATTTGTGGGGCTGGAGCAAGAGGCCTACATACTAGATGTCTAAACATTCAAAAATTATAAATAAGCCAGGCTCACACCTGTACTCTTATCCACTAGGAAGGCTGAGGTGGGAGGGTCGCTTGAGCCCAGGTGTTTGAGTTCAGCCTGAACAACATAGTGAGACCCTATCTCAAAAAAAAAAGTTATAAATAAAACTAACAAACTGTTAAATAAATAAAATGTGGCTGGGCGCAGTGGCTCACGCCTGTAATCCCGGCACTTTGGGAGGCCAAGGCAGGTGGATTGCCTGAGATCAGGAGTTCGAGACCAGCCCGGCCAACATGGTAAAACCCCATCTTTACTGAAAATACAAAAATTAGCTGGGCGTGGCGGCTCATGCCTGTAATCCCAGCTACTCGGGAGGCTGAGGCAGGAGAATCACTTGAACTGGGGAGGTAGAGGTTTGCAGTGAACCAAGATTGCAACACTGCAGTCCAGTCTGGGCAACAAAGTGAGACTCTGTCTCAAAAAAAAAAAAAAAAAAAAATATATATATATATACTCATATATTCACATATATATTCATATATATGTATATATATTCTAACCTCCTACTTTGACAAATATACCTTTATAATGACAAAGCCGAAAAATATGTAACTCAAAGTTACCAACATATCAAAATTGATTTATTGTTGTATAGGTCTAGATGTTCTGTTAATGTGCCAGAGATGATTGCATGAGTAATGAAGGTAAATGTCACTTATAAATTATTCTATTTTTCCATAACATTTATTTTTCTTGCCTTTATTTTAGAAAATCACAAATTATATTAATTTGATGAAGATCTTCACCTAATTTGTGTGCTGTTGACAGTAATGATCTAGATAAAAGTATAAAAGTCATTTTTTCTAAAAAGTATAGAATCTGAATATTTTTCATTAAAATATACATTGAAATAAATGTAAAACATTAAGAAATTAAGGCTGGGCGAAGTGGCTCACCCCTGTAATCCCAGCACTTTGGGAGGCTGAGGCGGGTGGATCACCTGAAGTCAGGAGCTCAAGACAAGCCTGGCCAACAGGGCAAAACCCTGTCTCTACTGAAAATACAAAAATTAGCTGGGCGTGACGGCGCATGCCTGTAGTCCCAGCTACTTGGGAGGCTGAGGCATGAGAATCGCTTGAACCCAGGAGGTGGAGGTTGTAGTGAGCCGAGATTGCGCCACTGCACTCCAGCCTGGGCGACACAGCGGGACTCCATCTCAAAAAAAAAAAAAAAAAAGAATGAATAAGATCTAGTATTTGCTAGCACGACAGGGCAAATATAGTAAAAATAAAAATTATACATTTAAAAATAACAAAACCTAGGCAACATGGCAAAACCCTGTTTCTACAAAAAACACACAAAAATTAGCAGGGTGTGGCGGTGCGTGTCTGTAGTCCTAGCTACTCAGGGGGCTGAGAGGTGGGAGGATCGCTTGAGCCTGGGAGGTTGAGGCTGCAGTGAGCCAAGATTGCTCCACTGCACTGCAGCCTGGGTGACCCTGTCTCAAAAAAAAAAAAAAAAAAAATAAAAAAGGAGCAACAAAAAAGCCTAAAACAATATAATTGGATTGTTTGTAACACAAAGGATAAATGCTTGAGGTGATGGATACCCCATTTACCCTGATGTGATTATTGTGTACAGCATGCCTGTATCACTCAGCTCTTATATCTCATGTAACCCACAAATATGTACACCTACTATGTACCCAGAAAAATTAAAAATTAAAAAAAAGATTAAAAAGAGAGAGGAAAAAAGAGGTCTGAGGGAGCTTGTTCCCCTCTTCTGCCATGTGAGGACGCATAGAAGGCACCAGCTATGAGGAATAGGCCCTCATCAGACACTGAATCTGCTGGTGCCTGGATCTTGGACTTCTCAGCCTCCAGAGCTGTGAGCAAGAAATTTCTGTTGTTTATAAATTACCCAATCAAGATAATTTGTTATAACAATCTGAATAGCCAAAGGCATCAACTTATCTATTAAAATAAAAGGCAAAATGTTGGTTTAAATAAATGAATATAAAAAATTGAAAGCAAATTTTTTGAATAAAGACAATTATTTTAAATTTGATTTTACAAAAATTTAAATTTTGTTACATGTTTTCACAAAAATAAAACTATTTCCAATTCTAGTATTCAATATCTAGTATTTACCTTGCAGCCAATGTAAAGAATAAATAATTGAGCTTTATGCATTTACATCTAGGCCTACATATTTACTAATTTAAGAGTAATAAGAATTTTTTTTTTTTTTTAGGTATTTTGCTAAGCACCATACTCTTTATTATTATTTTAAAATTTCATAGAGGGTCTCACTATTCACTATGCCCAGGCTGGTCTCAAATTTCTGGCCTCAAATTATCCTCCCACCTCAGCCTCCCAAGTAGCTGGGATTACAGGCATGTGCCAGCATGCCTGGCTCCATAATACAAATTATTCGATATTGAAAATATTCCTCAACTACTATGCACAACAGTTAAGAATGCTCTGGTAGTCGACGAATACTTCCATAGTCGTGTTTGAAACAGGAAGGGAAGGAAGAAAACGAACACTCAGCCCTTCTGGTGAAAGATAAGTTGTGCTTATATAAAAGGGTTTGACAAATTAATTCATTTGTCTTTTCTTTTACTGAAACAATTCTCTGCTGAAATCTTCCCTGTATTCTAAAGCAGAGTTCATCAGCAACATTGGTTGTGCGGCAACCCACACACCTTTACAGCGTTCGGATTTCGTTGCCTTTGTTTTGAAGACATAAGGTGAGAAATGTGCAGAAATGTTAGTCACAAAAGAAGATGTTAGGATTATGTGGTGCCCTGTGCCAGCACTGAGTTCAGCTCCTGAGAGAATGAGGTACCTGCACGTGTGTGTGTGTGTGTGTGTGTGTGTGTGTGTTTGAGACAAGGTCTCACTCACTCTGTCATCGAGGCTGGAGTGCAGTGGCATGGTCACAGCTCTCTGCAGCCTCAACCTCCCCAGCTCAAACGATTTTCCCACCTTGACTTCCTAAAGTGCTGGGGTTACAGGCGTGAGCCACTACTCCCAGCCATGTGTGTTTGATTTATTGCAACATTTTCATATGCCATAAAATTCACCCATTTAAAGAGAATACTTTAGTGGTTTCTAGTACAATTCAGAGTTGTGCAACCATCACCACCAATTCCAGAACGTTTTCATCAGTACAAGAGAAACCCTGTACCCATTAGCAGTCACTTCCCTTTCTCCCCTCCCCAACCCCCGGCAGCCACTAATCTACGTTCTGCCTCTATAGATTTGCCTATTCTGGATATTTTTTTTTTTTTTTTTTTTTTTTTGGGGGGAGTAGAGACGGGGTTTCACTGTGGTCTCGATCTCCTGACCTCGTGATCCGCCCACCTCGGCCTCCCAAAGTGCTGGGATTACAAGCGTGAGCCACCGCGCCCGGCCCTGGATATTTAATATAAATGGAATTGTAGAATATGTGTCCTTTGTGACTTATGTCTTTCACTTAGCACAATATTTTCAAGGCTCCCCCATATTGTAGCAGGTGTCAGTACTTCATGGCTGAATGAGATTCCAGTTTATGGATACACCACATTTTGTTTATCCATTCATCAGTTGATGGCCATTAGGGTTCTGGCTATTATGAATAATGCTGCCACGAACATTCATGTACACATTTTTGTGTGGGCATGTATTTTCAGTTTTTTTTTTTTTTTTTTTGAGACAGAGTCTCACTGTGCTGCCCAGGCTGGGGAGCAGTGGTGTGATCTTGGCTCTCTGCAACCTCCACCACCTGGATTCAAGCAATTCTCTTCTCTCAGCCTCCTGAGTAGCTGGGATTATAGGCATGAACAACCACGCCCGGCTAATTTTTTGTTTTAATTTTGTATTTAAGTAGAGATGGGGTTTCACCATGTTGGCCAGGCTGGTCTTGAACTGCTGACCTCAAGTGATCTGGCTGCCTTGGCCTCCCAAAGTGCTGGGATTACAGGCATGAGCCACTGCGCCTGGCCATATTTTCAGTTCTTTTGGGGATATACCTAGGAGTGGAATTGCCAAGTCACCTGTGTTCATTAACAATGTGTGTATGTATGAGTGTGTGTGTGCATGTGTGCGGGTTCAGGGAAGGGTCCTTTTGCTTAAGTTTAAGGGTGGTATTGGCAGCCAGCCCATTCTCTGCTATGCTGTGGGGAATGAAGGAAAGGGCTTTTGTCACACTGGGCTGAGTGGCCAGAAAAGGGTAAAACCAGAATGGTGGCTGTCACTTGTGAGAGATGCCCAATTATAATCTGAGCATTTAACTGAAAAGTGGCTATTCTGTGCTAACATGCTGGTTATAGGGCCATCACCTTCCCAGTCACCCAGCCTAAATTTCTTTTTTTTTGTTTGAGACGGAGTCTCGCTCTGTCGCCCAGGCTGGAGTGCAGTGGCGCAATCTCGGCTCACTGCAAGCTCTGCCTCCCAGGTTCACGCCATTCTCCTGCCTCAGCCTCTCCGAGTAGCTGGGACTACAGGCGCCCGCCACCACACCCGGCTAATTTTTCGTATTTTTAGTAGAGACAGGGTTTCACCGTGGTCTCGATCTCCTGACCTCGTGATCCGCCCGCCTCGGCCTCCCAAAGTGCTGGGATTACAAGCGTGAGCCACCGCGCCCGGCCTGTAGCCTAAATTTCATGACACACATTTTGTGTATTAATTTCATGGTATACATTTTGTCTGTGTCATCATCAGTAACTCTCGCATCTGCCCCTTCTCTCCACCATCCTAGTTTGGCCTCACGTGGTTCATTACCTCTTGCTTGCTCTTTGTGTTTTCTGATCACAGAAGTAATGCACAGATACACAAACCCAAAAGACTGCAGAAATACAAAATGTAGAAAGCAGAGCCCTCCCCATACTGACTCCCCCAGAAATAGCTATCATCAACACTTTAGTGCCTTCTCTTCTGAAACTTTTATACATATTCTAACATTTTATCTCTGTTTTAAAACAAAAATAGAACTGTGTGTACTGTTCATCCTTGTGTTTCCCCCCCATCAAAATATATTAGACATCTTCTCATGAAAATACATAGAGGCCCGCATCATTCTTTCAAATAGTGATATGCAGTCTATAGTGTGGCTATATGGTGGTTTATGTAACCAGCCCCATGTTTGTGGATATTTGGGTTGTTTCCAAGTTTCCACCATTATAAACTATGCTGCAACAGTGTTTCTGTACATATATCCTTTCTGCATTTGTGGGAGTTTTTCTGTAGGATAAACTCCCAGAAATGGAAATGTTGGGTCAGAAAATATAAACATTAAATATTTTAAATAAATACTACTACATTTTCCTCTGAAAACATTATACAGTTTATATTATCATTAACAGTGCCTGCTGGGCACGGTGGCTCACGCCTGTAATCCTAGCACTTTGGGAGGCTGAGGCGGGTGGATTGCCTGAGCTCAGGAGTTCGAGACTAGCCTGGGCAACAATGGTGAAACCCCGTCTCTACTAAAATACAAAAAATTAGCCGGGCGTGGTGGCGTGCGCCTGTAGTCCCAGCTACTCGGGAGGCTGAGGCAGGAGAATCACTTGAACTCGGGAGGCAGAGGTTGCAGCGAACTGAGATCGCACCACTGCACTCCAGCCTGGGCATCAGAGCGAGACTCCGTCTCCAAAACAAAACAAGACAAAACAAAACAAAACAAAAACAGTTCACGAGAATGCTGGTTTCCCTGCCTTTTGCAGGGCTGGATATTATTGATTTTTGTCATTTTTACCAATCTTGGCAGTATGTCTTTTTTTTTTTTTTTAGACGGAGTCTTGCTCTGTCACCCAGGCTAGAGTGCAGTGGCGCGATCTGGGCTCATGGCAACCTCTGCCTCCTGGGTTCAAGCGATTCTCTTACCTCAGCCTCCTAAGTACTGGGATTATAGGCGCGTGCCACCACACCTGGCTAATTTTTGTATTTTTAGTAGAGACAGGGTTTCACTCAGGCTGGTCTTGAACTCCTGACCTTGTGACCCGCTCGCCTCGGCCTCTCAAAGTTCTGGGATTACAGGTGTGAGCCACTGCGCCCGGTGGCAGTATGTCTTCTTACCTCCCTTGACATATCATCCCAGCCTCCTAAAAGGTCCCTCTATGCCCAGTTCTCTCCTTTTGTTTTTGTTTTTGATTTTTGTTTTTTGCTTTTAGACGGAGTTTCGCTCTGTTGCCCAGGCTGGAGAGTGCAGTGGTGCCATCTTGGCTCACTGCAACCTCCACCTCCTGGGTTCAAGCTATTCTCCTGCCTCAGCCTCCTGAGTAGCTGGGACTACAGGCACCCACCACCATGCCTTGCTAATTTTTGTATTTTTAGTAGAGACAGGGTTTCACCATGTTGGCCAGGCTGGTCTTGAACTCCTGGCCTCAAGTGATCCACCCGCCTCGGCCTCCCAAAGTGCTGGGATTATAGGCGTGAGCCACCGCACCTAGCCCCAGTTCTCTCCTTTTGTAATCTGCCCAATACATGGTTCTAATTATGACTTTGCCAACTCTAAAAACCTTTTCGAAAAATTGCAATAGGCCTGTCCAGGACACTTTTCTTCATGCAATCAACAGATAGTTATTGACTATGACTGATGTGCCAGGCACTGGAGGCGCAGCATTGAACGGGAATGATAAGGTCTCTGCTGTTGCAGAGTTAATTATCATGGTGGGAGACCAATCACAAACACTGGAGAAGCAAAAAATTATCAGACTGTTATACATGCAATAATGAGAATTAATATAGGTAGGTGGTGATGGTTACTGGGAGGTTGGGTGGACAAGAAGAAAGTTTCTGAGGAGGAAACACTTAAACTGAGCTCTGAATGATAGGAGCAAAGATGCAGGGAATAGCATGCTAGGCAGAGGGAACAGAATGTGCAAAGGCCAGAAAATAGGAAGGAGCTTGGCATGGTAAGGAGTTGAAAGAAGCCAGATTGGCTAGGGTGGGGAGGACATGGTGCTGGAATGGGATGTGATGACAGTAGAGGTTTAGCCAGGGTCTGGATTGGCACAGTTTTTTGAACCAGGGCAAGGAGATTGAATTTTAAGTGTGATGAGAAGCCACTGGGCAATTCTATTTTTTTTTTTTTTTTTTTTTTTTTGAGATGGAGTCTCACTCTATCACCCAGGCTGGAGTGCAGTGACATGATCTCGGCTTACTGCAAACACCACCTCCTGGTTCAAGTGATTCTCCTGCCTCAGCCTCCCATATAGCTGGGATTACAGGCACGGACCACCACGCCTGGCTAATTTTTTTTTGTATTTTTAGTAGAGATGGAGAGGGTCTTCCTATGTTGCCCAGGCTGGTCTTAAACTCTCGGCCTCAAGTGATCCTCTTGCCTCAGCCTCCCAAAGTGCTGGGATTACAGGCATGAGCCACCGCACCTGGCCACAACAATTTGAATTTTGAATGTGGCCTGATCTGAGTTATGTTTTCAGAAGATCACTCTCACTGGGTGTGGAACATAGATGGTAAATGGGCAAGAGGGTCAGCAGGGAGACCCTGTAGGAGAGACTGTGGTGGCCTGGGCATGGGGAAGGCAGTGCAGACAGAAGTGAACAGAATTTGGGTGGAGTAACTAGGTAGACAGTGGTGTTATTTACTGAGAAGGGGAAGACTAAGAGAAGGATAATCCTGTTCTGTCCAGGAGTAAATTTGAGATGCTTATTAAACATTTCCGTGGAGATGTCATGTAGGCAGTTGGATATTTATTTATTTATTTATTTATTTATTTATTTTTAGAGACAGGGTCTTGCTCTGTCACCCGGGCTGGAGTGCAGTGGTGCAATCATGGCTCCCTGCAGCCTTGACCTCCCGGGTTCAAGCGATCTTCCCACCTCAGCCTCCCGAGTAGCTGGGATTACAGGGGTGTGCCACCACACCTGGCTAATTTCTAAATATTTTGTAGAAACGGAGTCTCATTATGTTGGCCAGGCTGGTCTCGAACTCCTGGGCTCAAGTGATTTTCCCACCTTGGCCTCCCAAAGTGCTGGGATTGCAGGCGTGAGCCACCTCGTCCGGCCTTCTACAGAAGTTTTGCTGTGGGCTAGGTGTGGTGGCTCACTCTTGTAATCCCAGCACTTTGGGAGGCCGAGGCAGGTGGATTACCTGAGGTCAGGAGTTCAAGACCAGCCTGGTCAACATGGTGAAACCCCATCTTTACAAAAATACAAAAATTAGCCAGGCACGGTGGCATGCGCCTATAATCCCAGCTATTCGGGAGGCTGAGGGGGAAGAATCACTTGAACCCGGGAGGTGGAGGTTGCAGGGAGCAGAGATCGTGCCATTGCACTCCAGCCTGGGTGACAGAGTGCGATTCTATCTCAAAAAAAAAAAAAAAAAAAAAAGAAGAAGGTTTTGCTGTGGATGAGGAGGAAAGGAATGGAGGAGCAGAGGGAGGGGAGATGAGATTGAGGGAGGATTTAGAAAAAGATTCCAGGTTAAGTTCACAAGACGGAGGATTTTAAAATAAGAGATACCAGGACACTATATTGTACACACTGCAGGGTGGATTTGGTAGAAAGGCAGAAATTAACGTGCAGGAGAGAAAAAATGGGCAGAAGTCTGTCCTTGAGATGGGAGAGAGGGGGTCCAACACAGGAATGGGTGCAGGGTTGCAGGGACACTGTCTGTCCTCACAGGGGAGGAGCAGAGAGAGTGGTCTTTTTTTTTTTTTAAACTTAACTATTCTAAATATATATGTAAGAGACAGGGGTCTTGACACAGGTGGGCTGTAAGTTTTGTGATATGCAGAGATGAGGTGATTCCTGCCAGGTAGCATCAGGTTTTCCCCAAGGAATGCCAATGCAAGGTTACTGGCATGGTGGTGTGGGAGTGGTGGGGAGGAGGATGCAGGCCATCTGGGGACTGAGGAGAAGGAATGAACTCAACATGTTGGAGACTGGGGAAATATTCATTCCAAGGAAGTGTGGTGGGATTACTGGGTACTCATTTTATTTTATTCTTTGAGACAATCTTGCTATGTTGCCCAGGCTGGCCTCGAGCTCCTGGGCTCAAGTGATCCTCCTGCCTCAGCCTCTTGAGGAACTGGGATTACAGGCAGGAGCCACTGCGTCCAGCTTTGGGTGCTCATTTTAGATTGACTTATAAATATCCCCAGCTTTTTCCTCAGAGGGAAGCCTTCTGTGCTGCCTGGCCCAGCTTTCCCACCCCCATACCTGTGCTCATTCATTTCTTCACTGGAGTTTACTAGGTGGAATCTGAGCCAGAGGGATGAAAGGTGGAGGCTGGCAAAAAGAGAGGCCACGCAGAGTTCCCTGTGTGCAGCTCTGGGGATCCCACCACAACCCCAGGCAGCCCAGCTCAGGGGGTCCCACCACAATCCCGGGCAGCCCAGCTCAGGAGGTCCCACCGCAACCCTGGGCAGCTAAGCTCACAAGGTCCCATCACAACTGCGGGCAGCTCAGCTCACAAAGTCCCACCACAACCCCGGGCAGCCCAGCTCAGGAGGTCCCACCGCAACCCTGGGTGCTGGCAGGAGACCTAGCCCGACTGCCCGGGCAGGGTTGGAGGCAGACTGACTAATTTTAGGAGGCCTCCTGGTTCTATTGTTCTGGGTGAGGCTGGGTGGTAGGGGAGGTGGTTTCAGGAGGGAATATCAGTGTGGGAAAGGAAGCGTGGCTGCTGTCGCCATGCAAGAAGGATGGAAACTGTGAGCCTGGTGTGCAGGTTTCGGCCCCAGGGAGGTTCTGCTCTGGTTCCCACGAAGCAGGTAGGAAGTTGCCCTTCCCCTCACCCCTTCCTCTATGAGCGGCTTTTCCATTGTCCCAGCAGAGCGTGGGGTCAGCTGGACCCCTCAGCTCCCACGCCAGTGCCAGCACTGCCCCAGCAGTGCTGGGGGCCGTTTTCCCCCACCCAGCTCTCGAGCTGGACAAAGAGTGAATGCCAGCCTGTCATAGGAACACGGTGAACTTGTTTGATTCTTTCAACAGCCAGCAAGGCTGCTAATTGCCATTTCGTGTGCAGGGATTGGAGACTCACTTGCTGAATGACCTGCCCAAAGCCTCCCTTTGGTAGCTGAGTTCTCTCATGATCCCCCGGTGGGTTCTTAGGTTTCCAGAAGGACAGAATACTTTGTGCTTCTGGTGAGGTTTGCTCCTGTTCACATGGCAGCCTGGGTGGGCACAACAAAGATTATTTTTTTCTTAGAACTGTTATATAAGAACAGAGCTAGCATGGGGGTCTAGAAATGGGCCCCAAAGGCCTGTGTTCAAATCTTGACCCCTCTAGGTGTTAGCCCTGTGACCTTGAGCAAGCCATTTAATCTCCTGGAGCCTCTGGGTCCTCATCTGCTCCCTGGGGCCGGTCACCCCTGCCTGGTTCTTGGGGCTGCTGTGAGCTCCCATGAGATAATGCATAGGAAAAGGCTTGCACGGGAGAAGGGACTCCCACTGATGTGAAGCTAACAGTCTACAGCAAGGGCCGGATTATATCTCGGCTCAAGAGGGAAAGGATTGCTTTACAAAAGGAAAGAGGGCTTGTGGTAGTTATTTAGGAGTTTCATGATGGTGGATTTTGTTGTTAAAGTCTTGTGGCCAAGTTACAGGAAGGCACACAGGGAGACGGATGAGGTGTTGCCCAGGCTGGTAAAATTCTGAACCCCACTGGTCTCCAAGGCCCTGTTGAAGAGGAGAGCACTAGGCTGGGAAGGCCACTCCGAAGGCAACTTGTATGACTTAAAATTCTAAAGATGTCTTGACAGCTGGGTATGTTCTTTGTTGCTTAATAGGTTTTCTCCAGCTAATTCTCCTGGGTTCTTTCCATTTCCTGGCCAGACAGAGTAGCTTTAATATCTCTCCTCACTAGCAATAAGCTGCTGTCTGGCGAATGGAGATGAGAACCTGCGGATCCATGGGGGAGGGAGGACCAGAGTGATGGGATCTCAGCAATAGTGCTGGAGGGAAGTCAGGCCGCCCTCAAGGTCACCTGAGGGTCATGGAGGGCCACGCAGCTGCCTGACAGAAGCAGTGCTGATCATTTTTACTTCTCTTGTTTCCTGATGAACTGTTACTCATCCTGTAAGTCAAAGCTCAAGTGATTTCCCCTCTGGGAAGACTTCTCTAACATCCCCAGACAAAATTAATCGGCCTTTTTTTGTGCTGCTATATCATTAAGGAAGCTTTTGGTTGCAAGGAACAGAGGAAAATCAATTTAAATGGTTTTAAACAATTAAAGAGAATTTATTATCTTACATAGCTGTACATTTCAGAAGTAATGTTAGCTTCAGGCATGGTTTGATCAGGATGCTGGCTCTGTTTCTTGTTAGTTCTCTAGACCCCACCCTCCTCTGATGTGTTGGCTTTGTCCTCTGCTAGCCTCTCCTATGGAGGTGATATGACTGTCAACAGCAATGGAGACTAAATTGCTTGCTTATTTATAGGCAGAAGGAAAGAATGTCTTCTTTCCCAGCCATAGACCAAAAGCCCTAAGACTTACTGGGTTTAGACCTGAACTGGCCAAGAAAAGCCATACACCGACTGACTTAGGTCAGCATTATCTCCTCTTCCTGAATTAGTCAGTGTGTGGTAGAAAAGATGAAATTATGCCAGGCAGGGGCAACCTTGGATCTGGGATGGAATTAATCTCACTCAAACATGTGGCTGCTATAAAATACATGTGGGTGGTTCCTAAAAGAAAATATTTTATGGAGAAGAGGGCAATTGTTGCTGGTGGTGCAACCAGCAATTGCCCTCTGTACTCTTGTGGTACTTGGTATACTAAACTCATGGGCACTTATGTTTGGCAGTCCAATTCTTCTCAATTTTGGTGAAGTCCAATGTGTTATGTTTTCTTTTATGGGTTGTGCTTTTAATATCATGTCTAAGATATCTTTGCCTAACATAAAGTCACAAAGATTTTCTCTTATGTTCTTTTCTAGAAGTTTTATAGATTTAAGTTTTACATTTAAGTCATTGGTCCATTTTGAGTTAATTTCTGTATATATTAGGTATGGATCAAAGTTATATTTTTGCATATGTATATTCAATTGTTTTGGCATCATTTGTTGAAAAGGCTGTCCTTTCTCCACTGAATTGCCTTTGCACCTTTGTTGAAAATCAGTTGCCAATATGTGTAGGTCTATTTCTGGACTCTATTCTGTTCCACTAATATTTTTCTCTTTTTGATGCCAATACCACACTCTTATTATTGTAGCTTGATCATGTCTTGAAATTAGGTAGTGTAAACCCTCTAACTTTCTTTTTCAAAATTATTTTGACTTTTTTTTAGGTAATTTGCTTTCCAAATTAGCTTTATTTATTTATTTTTTGAGATGAGATCTTGCTCTGTCGCCCAGGCTGGAGTGCAGTGGCATGATGTCAGCTCACTGCAACTTCTGCCTCCCAGGTTCAAGCAATTCTCCTGCCTCAGCCTCCTGACTGGCTGGGACTACAAGCATGCCTCCACATCCAGCTAATTTTTGTATTTTCAGTACAGATGGGGTTTCACCATGTTGGCCAGGCTGATCTTGAACTCCTGGCCTCAAGTGACGTGCCTACCTTGGACTCCCAGAGTGCTGGGATTACAGGCATGAGCCACTGCACCCAGCCTAAATAAACTTTAGAATCAGCTTGTAACTCTACAGAAAAAGCCTGATGTGATTTTGATTGGGATTGCACTGAATCTATACATTTGGGGAGAACTGGCAACTTAATGATATTGAGTGTCTAACCCATGAACATGGTATATACTTCTCTGTTTAAATTTTCTTTAATTTATCTCAGCAGTGTTTTGTAGTTTTCAGTGTACAGGTCTAACATTAGGTCTTTTATTAGGTTTATTCCTATTTCAGTTTTTTACAAAAATTTGAGACGAAGTCCCACTCTGTCGCCCAGGCCAGAGTGCGGTGGTGTGATCTTGGCTCACTGCAACTTCTGCCTCCCTGGTTCAAGTGATTCTCATGCCTCAGCCTCCTGAGTAGCTGGGACTACAGGCATGCACCACCACGCCCAGCTATTTTGTGTGTGTGTGTGTTTTTAGTAGAGGCAGGGTTTTGCCATGTTGCCCAGGCTGGTTTCAAACTCCTGAGCTCAGAGTATCCACCTGCCTCAACCTCCCAAAGTGCTGGGATTACAGTTGTGCAGCACCACACCCAGCTAATATTTGTATTTTTAGTAGAGAAGGAGTTTCATCATGTTGGCCAGACTGGTCTCAAACTCCTGGCCTCAAGTGATCCACCCGCCTTAGCCTCCCAAAGTGCTGGGATACAGGCGTGCCTGCCCCGTACTTCAAAATTTTGATGCTCTTGTATAACACATAGCATTGTTTATTTCAATTTTGGATTGTTTATTGCTAAGTAATAGAAATACAGTGGATTTTTGTACATTAATCTTGTATCCTGTAACCATGCTGTGCTCGTATATCAGTCCTAGTAGCTTTTTTGGAGATTCCATCAAATTTTCTACATAGATGATCATGTCATCTCTGAATAAAGACATTTTATTTCTTCTTTTTCAATTTGTGTGCCTTTTATTTCTTTTTCTTATCCTATTGCACTAGCTAGAACCTCCAGTATAATGTTGAATAGGTGGTGAGAGAGAACATGCCTTGTTCCCAGTCTTAGGGGGAAATCACTTAGTATGCTGTTCACCATCAAGTATGCTGTTAGTTGTAGATTTTTTAAATAGACACTTTTTATCAGGTTGAGGGTGATGCTGGCCTCATATAATGATTTGGGAACATTTTCTCCTCTTCAATTTTCTGGAAGAGTTTGTATAAAACTATTATTATTTCTTCATTAAATGCTTGGTAGAATTGACCAGTGAAACCATTTGAGGCTGGGGCTTTCGTTATGAGAAACTTTTGAGCTACAAATTTAATTTTTTTTAACATATATAGGACTAGTCATGTTATTTATTTCCTCTTGTGTGAACCTTGGTAGTTTGTGTCTTTCAAGGAATTTGTTCATTTCATATAAGTTGTCAAATTTATTGGCATAGAGTTGTTTACAATATTTTCTTGTAATCTTTTTAATATTTAAGAATTGGTAGGGATATTACCTCTCTCATTCTTGATTATTGATTAATTTTTGACTTCTTTCTTTTTTCCTGATAAGCCTGGTTAGAGATTTACTGATGTTATTGATCTTTTCAAAGTGCAGCTTTTGGCTTACAGATTTTTTTTTCTGTTTTTCTGTTTTATATCTCATTGATTTCCACTATGATCTTTATTATTTCTTTTCTTTAGTTTACTTAAGATTTAATTGCTCTCCTCCTAATTTCTTACTGTACCAGCTGAAGTCGTTTACTTGAGATGTTTCTTCTTTTCTAATATAGGTATTTGGTGCTATAAATTCCTCCTAAATACTGCTTTTGTGGCTTCTCTCAAATTTGTTATGTTTTATTTTTCATTCAACTTAGAATACTTCCTGTTTTCCTCTTTGATTTCTTCTCTGAACCATGGGTTATTTGGAAGTGTGTTATTGTGTTCCTAAATGTTTGAGGATTTTGTAAAGCTCTTTTGGTTATTGGTTTCTCATTTAATTCCATTATGTTCAAAGAACATACTTCGTATGACCTGAAACTTTAAAAATTCTTTGAGACTTGTTTTATGGCCCTGAATATGGCCATTTTGGTAAACATGTTCCATGTGCACTTGTAAATGATGTGTATTCTACTGTTGTTAGGTGGAGGGTTTTATAAGCGTCAGTTAGGTCAACGTGGCTGATTGTGTCGCTTAAAGCTTCTATGGCCTTGTTTTTTTGTTTGTCCCCTCTATTCTTTTTTCCTCTCCCCCTCTTTTTCTGCATACTTTTGAATTAATTGAATATTTTAAATAATTCCATTTAATTTATCCTTTTCTTATCCACATAGTTGCCAATATTGATGATTTTCATTCCTTTGTGTAGATTTATATATCTGTTATCCTTTTCTTTTTGCTTCAGGGATCTCCTTTAACATTTGTTGTATCTCAGGTGATAAATTATTTTAGCTTTTGTATGGCTGAAAAAGTCTTATCTTACCTTCAGTCTCAAAATATATTTTCAAAGATATAATATACATCTAAGATATATTCAAAAGATATAATTCAAAGTTGGCGTTGTTTTTTTCTTTCAGTATTTAGAGATATTGTTCCGTTATTTTCCGGTATGCATTATTTATGACAGGAAGTTTTTTGTCATGCTTATCTTTGTTTCTCTGCATGTAATGTCCCTAGTTGCTTTAAAAATTTTTCTCTTTATCATTGGCTTTGAGCCATCTGATTGTTCTGTGCCTTAGTGTAGTTTTATGTTTCTTGTGCTTAGGGTTTATTGAGGTTCTTAGTTCTGTGAGTTTATAGCTTCATAAAATTTTGAATAATTTTGACCACTATTTCTTCAAATACTTTTTCTGTTTCCCTCTCCCACCCAGCTTCCTTTATTCCCTGGGATTCCAATTACACATATGTTAGGCTATTTGAAGCTCACTGATGCTCTGAGAAAAGTATATTGGATCGGTTTAACAGCAGATAGACATTGTGGAAGAACATACTGGTAAACTTGAAAACATATAAATAGAAATACCCAACATGAAACAGAGAGAAAAAAGACTAAAAAAATGAACCCAGCTGACATTTTCACTGCAACTCCATGAGATACTATGAGTCAGAATCACCCAGCTATGCTGCACCCTAATTCCTGACCCCAAAAAGCTTTGAGGCAATACATGGTTGCTAATCCCAGCACTTTGGGAGTCCAAGGTGGGCAAATTGCTTAAGCCTAGGAGTTCGAGACCAGCCTGGGCAATATGGTGAAACCCCATCTCTACAACAAATACAAATATTAGCCAGGCATGGTGATGCACACCTGTAGTCCCAGCTACTGGGGGTGGTGGGGGGCTGAGATTGGAGGATTGCTTGAGCCCTGGAGGTCAAGGCTGCAGTGAGCCATGGTGGCACCACTGTACTCTGGTCTGGGTGACAGAGTGAGAACCTGTCTCTAAATAAATAAATAAATAAATAAATGTTTGTGGTGTAAGCTGCTAAGTTTTGGTGTAGTTTGTTGTGGAGCCATAGATAACTAATCCATCCTCTTTGAATTTTCGTCTAACTTCTCCATGTGTAAGTCCTTCCTCTTTAGCAACCAAGTTATAAGAAGAGAATCATGAATACCCTATTAACTGTACTTTCTTTTAAAACTTTTCATGATTATTTTTTGTTTTTATGCTTTTTCTTTTTTAGACATAGGGTCTCACTATGTTGTCCAGGCTGGTCTTGAACTCCTGGGCTCAGGGAATCTTCCCCTACCTTGGCCTCCCAAAGTGCTGGGATTACAGTCATGAGCCACTGTGCCAAGACTGTTTTATCATATTCTTGTAGTCTAGGTTGATTATGATGATTTCGGCTGTGCACAATAGAAAACCAATTCAAGTCGGCTTCAACATATGGAGTCACATATTAAGAAGGTTGCATAGGCCAGGCGCGGTGGCTCACGCCTGTAATCCCAGCACTTTGGGAGGCTGAGATGGGCGGATCACAAGGTAGGAGATCGAGACCATCCTGGCTAACATGGTGAAACCCTGTCTCTACTAAAAATACAAAAAATTAGCTGGGCATAGTGGCAGGCCCCTGTAGTCCCAGCTACTCAGGAGGCTGAGGCAGGAGAATGGCGTGAACCCGGGAGGCGGAGCTTGCAGTGAGCGGAGATCGCCGCCACTGCACTCCAGCCTGGGGGACAGAGGGAGACTCTGCCTTGAAAAAAAAAAAAAAAAGAAATAAAAAGAAAAGAAGGTTGCATAATAAAAAAGGCTGGAAGGCTCCAGTGTTGGTTGATTCCACAACTCAGTAAAGTTATCTAGCACCTGGCTTATTTTTATCTTTCTGCTCTGCCATCCTCATTGAGTTCTCTTCAAGCTAACTCCCCTCCTGGTCCCGAGATAGCTGCCATAGGTTCAGGCAACACATATAGACCCAGTGACATCCAGAATCAGAAGCCTTTTACAGACTTTTGCCTTCTCATTTAATTGGCCATTGCTTGCCTGTGTCTAAACCAGTCACTGTGGAGGGGAATGGGACTGCAATGGTAGTCTTAAACCGGTTATGATTCAACCCCTGGGACTGGAGCTGTGGCCTTCTTTTTCCAAGATACATGGCCACATGGGCAATAAAGTACCTAGACAAATCTTGGGTTCTGTTACAAGAAAGAAGGGGGGCAGTGGCTACTGAGGAGGCAACTGTGTCTGTTTCCTTCTGTTTGACTCTATCTTCCAGTCTGGTCAGATGTCTGACCAAGCCAATGCTTTGATTACATCCTGCAATGGCTTCTGATTAATAACTTCTGATTAAATCCCAAGTTCCTCCCATGGTGGTCCAGGTGACCTGACTTTTATCTACCTCTCCAGTCTTATCTTCCACTGCTCTCACCTTGCACATTCATACTGCATCAACCCAAGATAGTCCATGTTTCCCACCCATGCCAGGCCACACCATTAATCTTCAAGGCTCAGCCCGGGCATTGTTTCCTCCAGAAGGCTTCCCAAAACTTCCAGGTGATCCAAGTACCTTTCTTTGGGTCCCCACAGCACCCTGTGCATCCATCCCTCTCTCTTAGTCCTCTGTGATATTGACATTTCTAAGCACCACCTGCTGAATAAACCTTTTCTGAACAGAACTGCACCCCTGCCAACCACTCTCCTGAGGCTCCAGGCCTACTTGACATGTGTACTTGGTTTGTCCTACAGTCACCTGAATCCCAACATGCCCAATAAGTGTCATATCCTTATCTGGCCCCGATCATTTCTTCCCCCTGCATTCCTTTTCTTGGAGAATGTACTTCCATCGAGCTGTCAAGGCAGGAATTTGGGAACTACCATTTCCCTTTCTTAACCTCATATCCATTTTGTCACCAAGCCCTGTCCCTCTTATCTTCAAATGCCTCCCTAATTTCTCTCGTTTCTCTTCTCATTGCCTTAATTCAACCCCTGATCGTCTCCCTGGGTCACTGCAACTGGCTCCAAACTGATGTCCTTGTCTCTATCCTGTGCTGTCCTTTTTCCACTCTGTGGTCAGAGTGTACTTTTTAAGAAGGTCACCGTAGTGTTTAAATCCTTCAATGCTCTCTATTTCCTTATCAAATTACTTTTCTTGGTTGTAAGACCCTTCCAGTCTGGCTCCTATTTAATTTTTAGCCATATCTCTTATCATGCTCTCACACTCAGGTGAACTCAAGCCATATGGGGTTATTTCCAATTTCTCCAAAGTAATTCCCTAAAGTTTTTTTTTTCTCTGCCTGAGTGCGAATCTCCTCACTTCTCCCTATCATTGACTCATGAGTCCTCGTCCTTCAGGACTCGGCGGTAGCTTTACTGCCCTGGGAACCTCCCCTATTCCCAGCTGCTTTCCCAGGTTGATCCCGTGTTGCCGCCACCGTCACTGCTTCTAGCTCGCTGCCAGGTTTTAACAGGAGTCAGGGTGGAGGGGCTCTGACACTAAACACACACTCTTGGATTACAGCCAATACAGTGCCAGGGAAGAGCAGTGCAGGGGACTCGTGGAGTAGGTAACAGGGGGCCTGCTCTAGCGGAGGAGTCAGGATGGCTTTCCCGAGGAAGTGATGCTTATGTGAGGACTCTAGGGATGAGGAGGAGTTGGTGGCCAGCTGAAGAAGATGGCAGAAGCGGGTGTTGGTGGTTTTCCAGGCAGAGGAACATCACATGGGAGGCCCTGAATGGTGGGAGACATGGCTCTTTGAGAAACTGGAGGGAGCTGGTGTGGCTGGCATGCAGAAGCAGCTGGGAGTAGGGAAGGATGACACAGGGGCGTGCAAGGTTCGGGGATGGGGTCAGCCCCTGTGGGCCCATGGAGCCACATAAAGGAGCGATATAAAGGAGGACTTTGGGTTTTATCCCGAGAGCTCTGGGAAGCCATTATGGGGTTTTAAGCAGAGAAGCAATATGATCAGATTTGCTTTTTTTTTTTTTTTTTTTTGACAGAGTCTCACTCTGTCACCCAGGCTGGAGTGCAGTGGTATAATCTCAGCTTACTGCAATCTCCGCCTCCCGGGTTCAAGCCATTCTCCTGCCTCAACTTCCCCAGTAGCTGGGATTAAAGGTGCATGTCACCACGCCTGGCTAATTTTTGTATTTTCAGTAGAGACGAGGTTTTGCCACGTTGGCCAGGCTGGTCTCTACCTCCTGACCTCAAATGATCCGCCCACCTTGGCCTCCCAAAGTGCTGGGATTGGAGGCGTGAACCACAGCGCCTGGCCAGATTTGCATTTTCAAAAGACTTTTCTGTTGCCCTGTGGAGGATGGATTTGAGGGCTAGAGGGGTGGGAGTGGGACCAGTTAGGAAGGTGTTGGGTTAAGTCTGACCAGGGAGGTGGAGAGAGAAGGAAAGCGATGCTGAGAGCTACCTTCAAGGCTGGGTCCACAGGGTTGGGTGCCAAGGACGGCTCCCATCTTCTGGGGGATGCTAGGGATCTGCCTGAGCTGGGGAGACACTGGACCAGGAGATGATTTTGGAGGCACAGCCGAATCTATTTGGCACATAAGGGTGAACTCCTCAAGGATGGCCACACATATTATTCATCTCTAATTCTCTGGTTGGGCACGGCAGAAGCCCAAGAAGTGTTTGGGGAATAAATGACTGGAAAGCCACTCTTGGGCTTGCTGATCTGTCTTATTGGCCAGCATGTAGTGCTGCTCCTCAGATGACAAAGGGAAGTGTCTGTTATGTTGTTTCTAACTTGGTGGGTTATCTGCCCAAATAGATGCTCTGAAGGTGACCCCAGATGACAGCAGAGAGAGGCACAGGTGGGCAGCAAGTGGGTATGTGTGGGAGTGTGGGAGAGGGCCACTGGGAGCTGGGGGAGCATTGTCTTTAGCATCTCATCACCATTCATTCACATTTACTGCTCAGCTGGGAGCATGCTCTGGCTGCAGGGCAGTGCTTTTAGCCCAGAGACTCAGAATACGTTCCCATCACTAATATGGACCATTCCCAGATTTCCCCAGAGGCCTGGGGTTCCAGAGAGTACAACATACAGAAGGCTGAGGCTCCAGTCACACTGCTAAGGCATCTGAGCATAACAGTGCATCCGTCCGTCCAAGCATGCACCATTTGTTCATTCACTCGTCATGTGCCAGGCACTGTGCTGGGCTCGGGGAATCCAAGGGCAACAAGACAGGCTTGTCCCAGCCTCCTTGAGCTCACATGCCTTATGCACATCCACATACAGGGGTGCCACTGTCACTAGAGCCACCTCTGGAGTCAGCTAGCAAGATCCGGAGCACATTATCCTCACTTCCATCTAAGCTGGTTGAGATGCATCACTTGAGAGTCTGCGGATGATGATGTTGTTGGGAGTTTTATCTCTAACCACATGTACCTACTTCCTGGAAGTTCAGAGCAATGATCCTTAAAATGGCCAGAAACTAAAACTGAAAACCACCCAACTGCCTAAGAAGAGTGAATGGCTAAGCAAATTCTAGACATATGATGGGGGAGCATGACATTATCTAATAAAAACGTGGGGTTATGTTGATATGTTAATGAGATGGGATTTACTGTCTCTATGAGACTGTCTTTAATGAAACAAGAACATAAAATATCAGGTACACACTAATTACAGCACAACTGCTCTAAAACCTATATACACACATTGTCATCTCAATTGTATACGGAAAACACAATGCATAGCAAAAGACTGAAATACACCAAATCTTAACAATACCTACTTTGGTAGAGGAATTTTACGTGACCTTTCTGCTTCTTTATTGTTTTCTATTTTTTCCCAAACTTTTAATAATCAGCAAGCATTTACTGTGAAAATTCAGAAAAGTAAATACATTAAGACTCTCCTATGTTTACGCATTGGCATAGGTCAGAAAAGTATCTCCAGGGATGTTAGCCAGGCATGGTGGTGCGTGCCTGTAATTCCAGCTACTTGGGAGGCTGAGGTGGGAGAATCGCTTGAACTCAGGAGGCAGAGGTTGCAGTGAGCCGAGATCGTGCCATTGTGCTCCAGCCTGGGCGACAGAGCGAGTCCAACAAAAAAAAAAAAAAAAAAAAAGAAGCATTTCTAGGGATGTCAGAAGAGCTTGGTGAGCGCTAGATTCAGTTGTTTGTATTTGTAATGAACCACACACTGATCATTGAGAGCTGAACTAGGTAGACACTAAGTGTGCCTTTGTTCTGAAGTGCTGGATTCAACTTAATTCCATACAAGTTGAACAGCTTACAATCCTGTCAGGGAGGCAGACTTATTTATTTACTCAACCGTTCATTCAACGAGTGTTTATGGAGTTCCTCCTTCGTTCCTGGCATTGTCCCAGATGCTGGAGAACATAAACACACAATCACAATGTGATGTAAGAAGGGCCTCTCAGCAGAAGTCCCGACAGAGTATTAGGGGAACACAGCATGGCTAACCCTGTTTGAGGATGTTGGGGATCAGCGAAGGCCTCCTAAAGGAGGATCATTTGAACAAGGCCAAGAGGGGTGAATAAGAGTTCTCTAGGCAACAAATAGAGGGAAATGGAGCCTAAGCTACTTTGGGAATTATGTTTAGAGATGCCTGCATGTGCTATGAGGGAAGATAGAATATGTGCATTGCTTATAGACTGTTGTCCTCATTCCAGCCAAGAGACCAGAATGAGGAGTTGAGTTCAAAGGTCTGAACTCACAAAATTAGAATAACTAATTTGTGTCTTGACTGTTTTCTTACCCCATGTTTAACTAAACATCATGTGTGTTCAAGGTCTCTTTGAATAATGACCCTCTCAACCCTGGATCTTGACCCAAGTTCAGGAACTGGAACATCTGGATCCTGCTGGGCTAGAAAAACATGTGTGACCCCTAGATCTCTATCCTCACACAGAAAGCAAGGACAGCTTTCAGAAGGGGACTCACAACTGGAAATTCCAACTGGTAAATATTAGTATCATTAAGAAATCTTGCAAAGGTGATTATTAGCCATCTCTTGTCTGTCGAGTTCTGTTGCTTTTCTTTCTTCTCTGCTTTTCTCAGTTTTTCTCTCTCCCCTGTGTCTTTCTCCTCCTTTGCCACATCTGTCTGCCTCTTTCCTTCTCGTCTGTTTTTCTATTCTCTGGTCTCTTGTTCTCACTCTTCGTCTCTTTCTGTCTTTTGGAGCATTTCTCTGTCTCTCTTGCTTTGCTACCTTTCTCTCTCTGTCTTTCTCTTTCTTGTATCTCTTGCTGACCTTGGGGTCACTCCCTTGGTTTTCTCCATTTAACGGAGCCCCAACTTGCCTTTGATGGCATTTGGGGAGGGCAAAGTTAGTCGAACTCTCTGAACTTGATTGGCCTCCCGTGACAAGGATCTCTTTTCACAGGGTCTGGATTTAAAGTGTGAAAATATAAAGGGCTTTTTCATTCTGACTCACACATATCCCTACTTGAGCTGAAGCATTTCCAGACAGATAATCATCAGGTTTCCTACAGGAAATTAAAGACCTCAGTACCGTGTAGCTGTTCAAATCACCCGCATTGCCCATTAGGTTTCATGAAAGGCTTTGCTTCCCTGGTATGTGATAGAACAAATCTTTAATAAGATTTTTCCTCCAATTTTTCTAATGAAGTCGGTTGTGTGTGTCCTCTAGATAAGCTCACAATAAGGCCAGCAGGTTCCCATTTTGGTACGAGCTCATGCCTCATCCCTTCTTATCTAAGCCACAAGGACACGGAGCTGGCATGTGTCCTCAGAGTCCACACTGGGAGCTGCCCCGGGGACAAGAACCCCTACAAGTAGGAGCATTCAGACCTCTGGCTGGATTGGCAGATGTGGCCATACAGTGCCTTCTGTCCAGGAGCCAACGGCACCCCCACTTCTGCCTTAAGCCCCCCGTGTGCCCACAGTCCTCTGGTTAGCATCTGCTTCAGAGGAAGCCAGGCCCCAGTCTAGCCAAGATGGTACTCCTCTTTCCTTTTCTTGGTGCTTGGTTTAGGTCCGAGCATTTAACCCCCACTTTTTTATTTTTATTTTTATTTTTTTTGAGACTGAGTCTTGCTCTGTCGCCCAGGCTGGAGTGCAGTGGCGCGATCTCAGCTCACTGCAACCTCTGCCTCCTGGGTTCAAGTGGTTCTCCTCCCTTAGCCTCCCGAGAGTAGCTGGGATTACAGGTGCCCACCGCCATGCCCAGCTAATTTTTGTATTTTTAGTAGAGACAGGGTTTCAACATGTTGGCCATGCTGGTCTCGAACTCCTGACCTCAGGCAGTCTGCCCGCCTTGGCCTTCCAAAATGTTGGGATTACAGGCATGAGGCACCGTGCCCAGCCTAACCCGTTCTTTGACCAGTGAGATGCAAAGGAAAGTCTAGGGACTTCTGGGACAAGTGTTCTCATTATTAAAGAGATCCACAGCAGGGGGCTTCCCTTCATTGCTGTTGGACTTGAAGGTTGGCAGTGGGATGCCTCAGTGTGCCCTGGCTACCTTGTGATCAACCTGCTGAGGATGGCAGAGCAGAAAGTCAGGAAGAGCCAATGCTCATGGTGACATGTGCTGCCAAATTAAGGACCCTGGGACTGTTCTACCTCTTGAGTTCTTAGTGTGTGAAATAACAAATTTCCTTGTTTTTAAACTGTCTTGAGGCTTTTTTATTTTGGCTGGCAATTGAAAGCATATTAGTAGACACAGACAGGACTGCAGAGGTCCAAGATGGGCCCCCATGTCTTCTAAGAGAGGTCTGAGCTCACTGAGAGAAGGGTAGGGTAGGGACAAGCCTTGGGATCGAAGGCCCTGCACTGAGGCAGTTAGTCGTTCCATGAAGCTATGACAAACCATGGGCAAGAAAACCTCTGTGAGCTGAAGTTTCCTTGGCTTAAAATGAGTATTGAGTACATCACAGATGCTCAATAATCATCAGCTCTCTTCTCCTCAGGTATGCTTATCTTCCAGTTATTATTATTATTATTTTTTAAGACAGAGTCTCGCTCTGTCGCCCAGGCTGGAGTGCAGTGGCATAATCTCAGCTCACTGCAACTTCCACCTCATAGGTTCAAGCAGTTCTCCTGCCTCAGCCTCCTGAGTAGCTGGGATTGCAGGCGCCCAACACCATGCCCAGCCAATTTTTGTATTTTTAGTAGAGATGGGGTTTCACCATGTTGGCCAGGCTGGTCTGGAACTCCTGACCTCAGGTGATCCACCTGCCTTGGCCTCCCAAAGTGCTGGGATTACAGGCATGAACCACCGCACCAGGCCTCTTTCAGTTATTTTTAATGGGACCAAGAGGTGCCAGGTACGGAGAGCTATTTAATGACATTTCAGTGCTGGGGAAATTTTACACAGAGACCATTCTGAGTCCTTTACCCACAGTTGCTCCAAGTACAAATCACGTCTCTAATGCCAGCACCAGTGTTGAGGGGGAGGCAAATACACCCAATTCTCAATTCTCCATGGTGATGAAGAATGTGGATAATTGAAAACAGCAGATAATCCCCGAACCTGCTTTGAGTCACTGACTTCCACCGCCTCCCCCATCATCACTTTTCTGGTGCAGCTGACAAAATGCCACATGCATGCACGTTTCTTCTCTCTCTTCCGGTGGATCACTTGGCAAAGCTGCTTATCCACTTCAAAACCGCCTAGTCCGGGGTGACAGGAGAAGCCAGGGGGCTGAACACCACCTCCCCAGCCAAGAACAGCCTGGAAGCTACACCACTGGGCTTGGCCTTGGAGTGGGTTCTGTCCATCCCTTAGGTTAGTTTGACTTTAATCCCTCCAAGCTCTTCAGGAGGTCAAAGACAAGAAGGCGCAGGATCCTGCAGGTGGTAGTGAGCACCAGAGACGCTGGGCTCCTGTCCTCAGATGGGCCCTGCCCAGGCCAGCCAGGGCGCAGCTAACTTCACGTGAGCCCAGAGCTCCTTCCTACATGCCACACATTCCTGGAAACCAGGGTGCCTCCCTCTCCCTCTCCTGAGCAATGGCTGGACTAAGGTTAATTGTACTCCTTGGATTTAAAGCTTTTAGAGTTCTGATCCAAGACCCCTTCTCGGTCAGTGAAACCCCTTCATATGAGAGGGATGAAAAGTGAAGAGAGAAGGAAATGAGCCTTCACTAGCACCATGCCAACCCCTTCACATCTACACTTCGCAGGGAGAGCAGATCTTTCCAGCTAGAACTTGTCTAATCTGGAGTAGGAGATACTGGCTGCCTGCTTGTCTCTGGCAATCTGTTCTGGACAATTTCTGCCTTGGTACCAATACTACACAAATCAACTTCCTGCAATCTCAGACCCAGGGTTCAGGTCTCTCAGGATTTCTTGCTATTTTGTCCTTTCTCTCTACAGCAGAAGCTCGTTCGATCAGCTGAGATCCTTGGGTCTGAGGACACTGGATGACCCAAAACTTCTCCGTTGGGCAAGGGGGAGTTGATAGCTTACTTGGCCCTAGTCAGGAGATGCAAAAGCGTGCACCCTGCTGGTCACAGTTAAAGCTCACACTGCCAGGAACTGCGGTAGTAAGATGTTAGGGGCTGCGAGGGTGGGCTCCCACCCTTTTTCCTTTTCCTTCTCTCACCCTCCTGGTGGGCTCAGAAGCTTCTATAATGGAAGTAGCAAGAAGTAAGTAGGAAGCCACTGGCCTTTCTTACTCTCTGAGGCTCACATATGCCAGTTCCTGGGGCTACCAGGAGGCTTAATCACTGGGTTTGCAGGAGGAGAAGATAGTGTGCTAAGAAAGGAGGATTAGCACTCGCCAGGCCTCCCAGGAGTTCCTGTGATGGGCCACAGGGATTGCCACAGCAGCGCTCTGTCATAAAATCGGCCCTGGGAACACAATTTTGGAAACAATCAGAGGAGGCAAGGTTTCTTAAATTGTAGGAGAAAGCTCCCTGGTTAGAATAATGGCTTCTATTTGGCATCCATCCTCTCTGAGATGTGCAGCCTCATCCATTCCCATTCTGAGGCGTGACTTTCAAACACCAGATGGGAAGAGAGCCAAGACGAGGGTGCTGGGCCTTGGAGTCTGAAGCTCAGTTATTTCAGCCTGGGCAAGTCCCTAGGCCTCTCTGGGTCAGTTTTTCTTCGTAAAATGGGGATGATAAGAACTGCCTCACCGAGAGAGATAGTGGTAGATTGAGGGATTTAGAGAAGCCCTCCATCCTGCCCTCCATCTCTCCCTTTCTCTTTATGTATAAATATATGTAAATATATATCTATATGTGTCCACATGGATATACACATATATGTGTGTGTATGTATATATATGTATGTGTATGTATGTGTGTCTATATATATGTGTGTGTGTGTCTATATCTATCCCAAGGATCTCTGGGATGGAGGTGGGCTTCCCTAGTTCATTCACGTTTCCTCCAGGGTTGATGCATGTGGCAGGGGGTATTCTCTGCTGGTGGTCAGGGCGGAGCAAATCTAACTTTATCCTCCTCATGGCTGTGCCCCAATGTCACCAGGCATTAGGGTCTGTGTGAGATAAGCACAGCCTCCAGAAGGCAACCCCAGTGGCCACAGACATGTGGGGTGACTTGCAGGGCCTAGCGCACTTTCCTCTGTGCCCTCTCTGTAAAGGTTCGTGTGGCCCTGCGGGCTCTGGAGGTGAGACCAAGTTTGCCCTGCCCAGTAGCATGTGGTCTTTGGTTCGGATGCTCCACATTGGACCTATGTCTGTGGCTGCGTAAAGTCTTGTGGCCTTGGTGACTTGGTCTGATGTGTAGGTGGGTAGGTGGGGTGTCACATGAATAGAGGTGACAATGCTCTGATTTCAAGGTGGGGAGCCCAACGGTGAAGGAAAAGGTCTGGTCTAATGGTAGGGACAGAACAGCAGTGACAGTGTCCTGTTCCCCTGGAGAGGCTGCTCGTGGAGGTGGTAGGCCCTGGTCTCATGGCAGGCACCCTGGTGAGGAGCGTGCTCTGTTTTCATGGTGGGGAGACTAGCAGTGGTGATAATGATCTGGTTTCCTAGTGGGGACAAACAAGGGGGCCTGTGTGGCAGTGGGGAGCCGGGGTGCTTCTGCCTTAAAGCAGCAGAGTGGCCAGGAATCCAGCTCAGAAAAGTCCTGGACCTGTGGTTCTCAAATTAGAGCAAAATGGCTGTCAAGGTCTTTCCTGCAGTCACTGCCCATGTACACAGCTGTGGCGCCTCTCCTTTCCCTCCTTTTCCACTCAGCATCCCACCTGAGAGACGCTGGCCACAGTGATTAGGTGTCCGATTTGATGGGGGGCCTGTTAAGACACTATTGCTTTTCTAATTCTGGCTAAATCCACATTGGTTTTGTCAATCTACGTACATAGGTCAAGATTGTTGCTTCCAATTTCAGGTGATTTCCATCTTGTCACTCTCTTTCCCTTCGCAGCCCATCTAGTCCTCGGGTTCTCCAGCTGCCCAGTACTTCCTGTGAGGCAGCATCACTGCCTCTGAGGCTCGGCAATTAGAGACTTGGACTCCAGCAGGGAGGGCATCTTCGGATTATTACTGCGGAGGGAGAGCCCGACTGCGGTGTCCATAGCAACCCTCCGGCTGCCACCTTTCCCAGGAGCGAAGGGAGGCAAAACAAGGGCGGGAGGCAGGAGAGGGGCCTGGCCTTCTGCAGGATTCATGTCAGAGGGCTGGGCAACCAGGCTGCAGCTCCTGACTGTGCCTGGTGGCTGTGCTGAGGGGAGAGGGGGCTTCTTCCCTCGTTTCACAGCAGCAACCAGGAGTGGAGCTGTGCTGGTGGATGCCCCATAGCAACCGAGAGATGATGGACCAGTTGAAGGGGACCATCGCGGAGGCCGGGCTCGAGTCCCGGCTTTGTGCCTGACTCACGAATGAGTTGCAGGCAAGTCCCCTCCCATCTCCGGAGGTCTTCTTCTCTTGCTAATAGGGTGGTGGGCCCGGAGGCGCCTCTGGCATCCTGTCCAGTCCTCTCATTCAAAGTCTTTATGGTGCCCTCACCCAGGACAGACAATAGATGGTTTCTTCTTCCCCAATGGTGAAAAAACCCAAGGAAGCCTGGGCAATAAGAGCGACCTTTGCAAAATATTCACAGAAGTTGATTCTGGCACCAGATCCAGTCCCTGGACCTCCATGGAAGGAAGCAGAAAGCTGAGGCCAGGGTTCAGGTGCTGTCTGGGGGCTCCCTCGCATCTCCCAAGGTGCCTGGAGTGCGAAGCTATGTGCATACGCTACCAGCAGAGGCCGCCACACTCCTCACAAACCCGCCACAGGTTGCTCTGCCCCCATCCCCATGGGTGAGCACTGACCAGCTGGGACTGCAATCTCAGAGCCAGGGCGGGGCGGGGAGCTGCTACTGGCCGCCTGGGGTCCAGGGAGGGGCTGGCTCAGGGGGCTGTGGCCTCAACTGCCAGCCGGCCCTGCTGGTCCCTCACTGCCCTCCCTGTGGGAGAGACATCCATCCAGGCCCACGGGACACTGGCCGCCTTCTTCCCTGCTAGGAACCCATGGCTGCTCCGGTCTGGGCCCTCCCTTGGGCTGCTGCTCAGGTGCCTGTCCTGCATTTGGGAAACTGTTAGAGTTTTTATTTTCTGTGAGTCGTTTGAGACTGGGGCCAGGAAGCTGATTTATTCAGCAAATCTGAATTGAGAACATGCTCTATGACAGGCCCTGTTTTGGGCACTGGGGCTATAGCAGTGAATAAAATAGACACAGATCCCACCCTGTGCAGCCAAGTCTCCAGTGGGGGTGGGTGTCATCACCTACACCACAGTGTGGGGCTGGGCAGGACACACGCACCCAGGATGGCACGTGATGGCTCTCTCTACCGAGTCGGCCCCATGCAGACAGACAGTGGACCTACCCAGACTCTGGGGCCGAGGCTTCCATGCTGAGCCCTTGTCAGTCAGGGGTCTGCACAGACCCCTCTCTTGTACTGGCCAGTGCACATCGGCAGCACTTCACCGTGTGCAAAGTATGCACCTCCACTGGCTCCCTGTGAGCCCGGCGGGCATCTTGGTGACAGAATGTTGGCACCCTGTGCCCATTTCCCATGCCTTCTTTCCAGACGCGGTATCAGCACCTTCCATTCGACCTTTGACTCCCTCAGGTAAATAAACGTTCCCATCCGGACTGACTCATCTGGCTAGAACAACAAGTTCCTACACCAAAGCCTCAGAGAAGGGGTCAGGAGACACATTTTAAAATCTATCTCAGTTTTCACAAGACAACTGTGCAGGAGGTGTGAACGATCCCACTTTCACAGGCTCAGAGGGGCGCAACTTGCTCGTCATGGTCCCTGGCAGGAAAATGGCAACTCGGAACCAGATGGGCCGATTCCCAGCCCAAGACTGCTCTGGTGCCTGGCCTGGCCGCTCCACTGTCTTCTCTCCATGTTAGGGCCAGCCCGGCCTTTGCAGAGTTTTAGAAGCAGAATCATCAACCTTTGTCCAGACAGATCTCCATGGAGCTGCTCATTTGAAACCTTTCCCCACTCCTGTTGTTAGAGGGGGTTTCATGGAGGACCCAGGCAGGAGTGGTGGGCGGGAGGGATACTTTCTCGGGAAGGGGATGAAGTTCAGTAGCAGAGGCTGAGTGGAGAGGGTGTGACCTCTCAGAGTGCATAGACCTGTGTGGCTCATGGCTTGGACTCTCCCCTCCCACTGTGAACAAGAGCAGGCCAGTTAACCTTCTCTGAAACTTGACTCAGTTTCTTCATCTATAGAATGGGGATACTAACCTTACTCCCTGGCATGTTGGAACCATGAATGCCCAGAGTTGGCCCTCAGTAAATGCTCCAAGTGTAGGGAGTCAGGCCGTATGTCCCCTTTACCTTGACACTCAGATGATGCAAAAGAACTCCAGTTTTTCTCTAGCAAAGCAGAATATGGGGAGGAGCCTGTGTGAAGCTGAAGACTCCTTGGCACTTGTAGGTGGCTGAGAGTTGTTGGTGCGTGGCCTGGGGACAGGTGACATGCTATAGTCCCACCTCGCTCCTCAGATCATGGCTTGTGGGGGCAGGGGTTAGGTGGGCATTCATTATAAGGGGCTTCACCCAGGGTCTAGACATCCAGGGACTCTCAGGAAAGAAGTGTGGACAGAAGGCCTACACTTGCCAGTTGGCATTCCTGGCGGCCAGCTGGGCAAGTAAGGGGCAAGTAATGTGTCCTGGGTCAAAGTGCCCAAACTCTCAGTCAGGCTAAACTCACTCACCCTCTTACCTGCTTATGTATTCAACATACAATTTGGGTGCAGCGTGAAGTGCAGTGTTTCGTGTGTGTGTGTTTTCCAATTTATACCATAAGCTCCTGTCACCAAGGAGCTTAGGGTGTCAATTAAAATCAGGGAAATTAGCCAGGCGTGGTGGCGGGCGCCTGTAATCCCAGCTGCCCGGAAGGCTGAGGCATGAGAATCGCTTGAACCTGGGAGGTGGAGGTTGCAGTGAGCCAAGATTGAGATCGCGTCACTGCACTCCAGCCTGGGCAACAGATTCTCTCTCTGTCTCTCTCTGTCTCTCTCTCTTTCTTTCTCTCTCTCTCTTTCTCTCTCTCTCTCTGTATATGTGTATATATATATGATATATATGTATCATATATACATATATATCATATATATATATGATAAAATCAGGGGAGAGAAGACATATATATAGACAACACCAGTACAAAGCAAGAGGTGAACAGTGTCCCCAGAGAGATACAATAAAGTGCCAAGGGAATTCAGAAGAGGAAGATAATGTCAAATTGAGGGAGCAGAGGAGGGGAGGTCAGGGAAAGCTCTGGGCAGGGGTGGCACTTGTGCTGCTCCCTAAATTCTCATAGGACAGGACACAGAGCAAGAGGTGGGCTGGAAGGGCTTTCCAGGCAGAATGGATGGGAAAGAGCACAGACAGACCCAGGTTCAAATCCATGCCTAACTGGTGACCTTGAGCAAACTACTGAAACCTTTCTAAACTCTAGTTCATGGGAGTAAGAGTGGCAACGATGGGGCAATAGAACTTCCCCAGCCAGGCTTCCAGGGCTGCCAAGAGTTGCAAATGAAGTATTTTACATAAAAGCAGTTGGAAAACTATAAAGTGCTCTGCAAACACAGGATTTGTTTTTATTATTAGAGCATTAATTAATCCAGTAATGAAGCTCCTAGATAAGAACACAGTAACGACTGAACCTACATGGGCTAATGAGCTGTTCAGCCTAAAGCTGTCCAACCATTCAGAGTCTGAGAAAGGGGGTGGTTAATCTTTATGACCCTATCCTTAGGAGGTTAAGGGTATCCCTCCAACACCACTGGCTTTCCTAGAAAACCTGCCATTATCTGTCATTGTGTCTAAACTCCCTCCCTCCATCCATCCATCCGTCATCCATACATCCATACATCCACCCATCTGTCCTCCCATTCATCCGTCCGTTCATCCATCCATCCATCCACCCACCTATCCACCCATCCACACGTCCATCCATCTGTCCATCCATCCATCTATCTGTCTGTCTAATAAATCTTTTTTTTTTTTTTGTGATGGAGTCTGGCTGTGTTGCCCAGGCTGGAGTGCAATGGTATGGTCTTGGCTTACTGCAACCTCCACCTCCCAGGTTGAAGCAATTCTCCTGCCTCAGCCTCCCGAGTAGCTGGGATTACAGGCACTCGCCACCACGTCCAGCTAATTTTTGTATTTTTTTTTAGTAGAGATGGGGTTTCACCATGTTGGCCAGGCTGGTCTTGAACTCCTAACCTTGTGATCTGCCCACCTCGGCCTCCCAAAGTGCTGGGATTACAGGCATGAGCCACCAGGTCCGACCAATAAATCTTTAATGAGTAATTCATAGCCAGGCACCCTGATCAGTGTTGGGGATACAGAAAAAATTTAGAGCTCTTTTATGCAGGTCACAGCCTGTGGGAAAGACAGCCATATAAACCATGAACACTACTTTTCTTAAACCTATTTTCAGTTAGTTCTACCTTTTGGGGATAACAAGTTCTACAGACAATAGATTATGGAATTTTAAAGCTGAGTGATCTTAGAAATCATCTTTTTTATCTCACTATTTTACGGATGAGGAAATGTGTTTATGATTTGTTGTGAAAAGTACTGTGACTTTCCCTTACTTGCCTTCAAATGACCTCACCCAGGTTTCAAGTTTAGTCAGTTCAATTAATCTTTACTAAGCATCTATTGTAAGCGGCTCTTCGGAAGAGCTGCAGTACAGCTGTGAAGAAGACATCATCCCTGCCCTCAAGGAGGTCATGGTCTAGGGGTAAAGGACACATATGGAGATAATAGCTGTGTTGCTCCGTAGAGGCCCTGTTAGCACAGGGCACTGAAAATACAGAAGGAGCTCCTGATTTGGGTTTGGGGAGTTCAGGGGAAGCTTCTCAGAAAGAAGACCTTTGAGCCATGTCTTGAAAGGCAAAGAGAAATGTGTTAGATGGAAATCTGGGGGAGGGGCATGCCAGGCAGAGGGCATGGAGGTGTGAAATAGCATGACTTACGGGAGAGCTACAATAGGTCGGTGATGCTGGGGCTTGAGGAGGAAGGTGGTGAGGAATGAGCCTGGAAAGGAGGGCAGAAACCGAGCGCCAGCACGCTTGATGTGGAGCCAGTATGGCCAAAGGCCACCCCTACTTTCCTTGTCTGCTCTTCCTGTCTCTCTGAGGTAAGAAGCTCCTCCACACCCGCGTTTGCAGACTAAAGAGGCCTAATTTATCAGCCTCTCATCTTAGGGCAGCATAAGGAGTTGCTCCCCATTCCTTAAGGTGTAGCTTAAGTCCCACCACCTCCAGGAAGCCACCCTTGATAACCCTCTGCCTTCAATGAACTCTACTGTCTCGACCACACTTTGGGATCTGCATTGCTGTTTTTTTGTCACCCCATGTGAGTATAACTTGTCTCTACAGTGAGACTTTAAGTTCCTGAGGGTTGGGTGTGTGAGTCACATGGTAATGTTTAATAAACACCAGGAAGAATGAATCCTTTAAATTTGGGTTTCAGGACATATGGCAAGTGTTTGAGCTTTGAGGTTGGACAGGCCTGGGTTTGATTCCAGCTTTATGACTAGTTACTAATTAGTAACTCTGGGCAGGTTTTAAAATCTTTTTAATGCCTCAGTTTTTTCATCTATAAAATGGGTGATGGCCTCAACTCACAGGCTGCTGTGAAGACATGGTTGTGGCTGGCGGCCAAGGGAAGCATTGGGGGCTTTTCAACAGTGGGGCTTTGGACAGGCAGCAACAGCGGGAAGACGCCTGAGTGCGGTGCATCTGGAGGGCAACGTGGAAAACCTGACATGATCAGGCCCTGTGGTTGAGAGCTCCCAGCTGATTCACTAACCTGTCGGTGCTCGACAGTTACAAAGTACTTGGCTGGTGCTCTCATTGGAACTAAGGAAATTGAAGGCCTGAGAAGATAAGCAATTGGCCACACAGTGGGCAAGTGGCAAAGCTTGTGCTGGTGAGAAGGAAGGCAGAGGGTGGCGTGCACATCATGTATATAATGATATAGGAGGCAGTAATGTGCTGATAAATGTTGAACAGCCAGGAAAGATTTAGTAACCGGCTCCAGGAAAACATAAGCTCTAATTTACAGTGTTAGCCAATTTCTGTGGTGTAAATACTCTGATCATGGCTGATTTCAAGCTGCTGATGTGACATCACTGTGGAGTTAGGAAGAGATGTATATGGATGATCAGAAGGTCATGTTGCCTGTGGTCACACAGCCATCCCTGCGGCAGAGAACGGTTCCAGCCTGGGCAGTCTGACACTTGAGCCTAAGCTCTAAACATGACATTGTCCTCCTCCTCCTGTTCATGACAGGATAGCTGTAACAAGGGGCATGAGCTGGCTCAGTGGCATCAGCTGTCAAGTTCCAGCCCATTTCCAGATAACCACTGATCTTTGGTGCTGGCATAGTTAGGACTCTACCCAAGCTATCTTTTGTCCTCATCCATGATGGCAGGACATGCTCTGATAGGTCCCATTTGGATCCCGCTGGCACAGCCAGAAGAACTGGAGGCAAGAGGCTGGCCAGAAAGGTTAGCTGAGGCAGAAGGCAGCCCATGGGGATGGAGTGAGCACAGGAATACCCAGGCCTGGAGTCGGTTCTCCAAAATTGATTTTTCACAGCCCAGAAACTGTATCCAACACTAAAAAACCAACACGAACAGCACATTTTTGCTACTAACAACATATTCATGATAATTTATTAGAAGATCATTAAACCTAAGTATGCGATCTGGAGTCTTGAACCAAGCAGGTGGCTCTGTCTGGGGATGGAGGAGAGGGAGGGAAATCAAGAATACAGAAGGGAAAGGCAGGGAAAGCAGAGGATGCTGAAGGGGCTGAGGGTGGGTGCTAGAGGGCTTGGTCATGGGAAAACACACGAGACCCCAGGCTTGCATCTGAGGCCTGGTGCTGTGACTTCTAGTGTGTGTATGTGTGTGTGTGTGTGTGTGTGTGTGTGTGTTGGCAGGGGTAGGGGGAATGATTATGTCATTGATAATAATAAGAATCAAGATTATTATTTTATATATATATTTTTAGAGACAGGGTAACACTCTGTCGCCCAGGCTGAAGTGCAGTGGTGCTATCACAGCTCACTGCAGCCTCAAACTCTTGGGCTCAAGCAGTCCTCCTCCCTCAGCCTCCTGGGTAGCTGGACTACAGGCACTCGCCACCATGTCCAGCTAATTTAAAAAATTTTGTAGAGTCTGGGTCTTGCTATGTTGTCCAGGCTGGTCTTGAACTCCTGGCTTCAGTCAATCCTCCTCCTTGGGCTCCCAAAGTGCTGGGATTATAGGCATGAGCCACCGCACCTGGCCAGAATCAACATTATTGTGCAAGAGCAATTGTCACGTATCTGGGATCGTGGCCTGTATTACAAGTAATATTTAGCTCTCAATCATCGGGTTAATGGGGGATTAGAGAGGTGAGAACTGATATACAGAGGGGACTCTGGGCTCATTTTGGGGGGGCTCTGTCCCTCCCTGACCTGGACACTTGCTGCTTACCAGTCAGGAGAGCTGCTTTAGGAGCTTCCTATGTGTATATGTTGTGCATGTGTGCATGCATGGGCTAGTGTGTGCACACAGCCATGTACACATGTGCATGTGTGTCCACCTGCTTACATGTTTTCTGGATGTGTGTCTGCGTGTGTGTGCATGGGTCTCCTACCCTTTCCTCTTCCCATCTAGGGAGGGAGCTGGACAGAGGCCAAATGGTGATGGGGAATCAAGAGCCAGAGAGGAAGAGGCCTCCCTTTTAAAACCCCAGGTGTGCTGGGGAATTCCCTCATGGTGACTTCCTTTCTGATTCCTAAGGCTGCTGTGGTTAGAAATGAAAATGAATTCAGCTCTGGTCCCATCCTTTGGAACCCCCTCTGCACACAGTGGGGGCTTAATAAATACTTGATGATGATGGTTCTGAACCTGGGAAGCCAGCAGCTGTTCCTAGCTCTGACTCTCAGAGCCCCATGGGGCAAATCAGGCAGGGAACGACCATGGGGGAATCTTCAGTCTTCCTGCCAGATCCCCCTGTGACTCCACACCCAGCTGTTAGGGAAGGGGCTGGAGCCATGGTCCACTTCACACACTCTGCTTTGGAGAGGCCAGTTCTTCCCCAGCAGCTTCTCTTTTGTTTTCTCCAACCAACATTTGAACAATATTTATTGAACAACCACTTTGTACTGAATATCATAGTGGAAATGCATCCTGGGAGAAAGTATCGGATCTGTGGGGTCAGACTAACTAAGTTCAAATCCCAGCATCTATAATTACAAGCAGGGTGACATCTGACAAGTTACATATCTATGTTTGAGTGTTTGAGTGTTTTTCCCCCTTTCCTTTCTCTCCTTCTTCTTCTCCTTCTCCTTCTTCTTCTTCTCCTTCTCCTTCTTCTTCTTCCAATTTTCATCTGTAAAAGGAGAGTGATGACATCATTTTTGTGGGGTTGATGTGAGGGTTGGAAATAACAGAGAGGCCCCTGAACACGCGGCATAGGCACTCAGTCAATGGTAGGTGAGTTTATCCACCCGGTGTTAGGAGGCGTGGATGCCCCCTGCTTCTGTGACCTTGACGTTGTTACTCAACATCTCTAAGCATCGGGCTTTGTAAATGAGACCATACTGCCCACCTCCTTGGGTGTTTGGAGACTGTATCCGGATAATATGTGTGAAACAACCTATCGTAAACCCTGGTGGTTAATAAATGTTTGCCTTCCCCTCCATCTGCCCCCTCATCAGGGTGCACACCTCCCCTCCTTCGGAGGCCCTCTGTCCCTCCTCCCCATCGCCCAGCGTGAGCGAACATCACTTATCGCCGTGGGCTTGAGGGTTGTGGCCATACCTGTCAGAGGAAAGAGGACAGCGGCTCAGCTCCGGGGTGGGGGAGCAAAAACTACAGTTCCCAGTCCTCGCTGCGTCGCCACTGGGGCCGGAGCCGAGGACGCCAGGCCCCTCCTCTGGGGAGGAGCCTATGCGGGGGGCGGAGCTAGGAGGAGGTTGGAGAGTTAAGCCAAGCCAATGAGACCAGCTGCTAATAAGTGGGCTTGGCTTACAATGTAACAGTGGCAGGAGGAGGAGAGCGAAGCTATTGAGCCAGCGAGGAGTGAAGCTGAGCCTGGCCTCACACGCTCCTAGACGACCACCTCCTGAGAGAGTTCTTTCACCCCCTCTTCTTTCTCCAAGCTCCCCTCCTGCTCTCCCTCCCTGCCCAATACAATGCATTCTTGAGTGGCAGCGTCTGGACTCCAGGCAGCCCCAGAGAACCGAAGCAAGCCAAAGAGAGAGGACTGGAGCCAAGACACTGGTGGGGGAGACTGGATGCCTGGCTTTCTTTGAGGACATCTTTGGAGCGAGGGTGGCTTTGGGGTGGGGGCTTGTGCTGCAGGGAATACAGCCAGGCCCCAAGATGGACACTTCTGGGCACTTCCATGACTCGGGGGTGGGGGACCTGGATGAAGACCCCAAGTGCCCCTGTCCATCCTCTGGGGATGAGCAGCAGCAGCAGCAGCAGCAGCAGCAGCAACAGCAGCAGCAGCCACCACCGCCAGCGCCACCAGCAGCCCCCCAGCAGCCCCTGGGACCCTCGCTGCAGCCTCAGCCTCCGCAGCTTCAGCAGCAGCAGCAGCAGCAGCCACCGCATCCCCTGTCTCAGCTCGCCCAACTCCAGAGCCAGCCTGTTCACCCTGGCCTGCTGCACTCCTCTCCCACCGCTTTCAGGCCCCCCCCTTCGTCCAACTCCACCGCCATCCTCCACCCTTCCTCCAGGCAAGGCAGCCAGCTCAATCTCAATGACCACTTGCTTGGCCACTCTCCAAGTTCCACAGCTACAAGTGGGCCTGGCGGAGGCAGCCGGCACCGGCAGGCCAGCCCCCTGGTGCACCGGCGGGACAGCAACCCCTTCACGGAGATCGCCATGAGCTCCTGCAAGTATAGCGGTGGGGTCATGAAGCCCCTCAGCCGCCTCAGTGCCTCCCGGAGGAACCTCATCGAGGCTGAGACTGAGGGCCAACCCCTCCAGCTTTTCAGCCCTAGCAACCCCCCGGAGATCGTCATCTCCTCCCGGGAGGACAACCATGCCCACCAGACCCTGCTCCATCACCCTAATGCCACCCACAACCACCAGCATGCCGGCACCACCGCCAGCAGCACCACCTTCCCCAAAGCCAACAAGCGGAAAAACCAAAACATTGGCTATAAGCTGGGACACAGGAGGGCCCTGTTTGAAAAGAGAAAGCGACTGAGTGACTATGCTCTGATTTTTGGGATGTTTGGAATTGTTGTTATGGTGATAGAGACCGAGCTCTCCTGGGGTTTGTACTCAAAGGTAGGGGCTGTGGTTTCTCTTTATACTTTGAACAAAAGGAATATGTAGGTAGCAAGAGAGAGATTGAGAGAGGGGGATTGAGAGAGAGAGATAGAGAGAGAGAGAGAGAGATTGGGAGGGAGACTGGGAGAGAGAGGTGGTGGTGGTGGTGAGAGGCGCTTGCTCAGTTATATTGAACACTCTAACTTCCCGTGGTTTTCCTTCTTGATCCCGGGAGGATTCATTCCTCGCTTCCTCTGGGGAGTAAGGGACATCCCCACACACTGTGTCTAATTTGCAGACTCTCTGTTAGGGAGGATTAAATAATCCCTTCTGAGAAATCGCTTTTCCTCCTGGCTCACTCGTACTAAAGCATAACCCAGCAGCTTAACACACCAATTAATTACACTCCGCCTTCATGTGTTTGCCAGTTCCTGCGACTTCCCCTTCTTTCCTCCCCTCCCTGCTCCACTCCATTTTCCTGAGGATAAAAAAGAAATAAATGTCTGGGTGGGGGTTGGGGATTCCGTACCATTGCCCAAGTCCCTTCTCTCCCTGTCTTCTCCATCTCTTCCCAAGTTTCTGTTTCCCTCCTCTTCTCAGAGAGTCTCCGGCAAAATAGAAAACCATCCATGACCTGGGTCTCCTTAGGGCATGGGGCAAAAATAGAGGTGGAGAAAATCAGTGGTCCTTTCCCTCAGGAGAGAGGACTCAGAATAAACCTGCTGCTGCTTCGTAAACATCTCCTGATAAAAATGGCTACAGGTGTTACCTGGGCAGAGCAGCTGGGCGCCGCCTTGGCATCAGCTGGGGGAGCACCTCTCCTTGGGACGGGATGACAGGGCTTCCCAGGCGGTCCCCACGAGCCCGCGCCCCAGCTCAGCCCCAGTTCTCCCCTCCCACCTCAACTCCTTCTCCATGGGATAAATAAAGATGAGTGTGTGTGTGAGTGCGCTCCCGGATGGAGAACAGCAGGCACTGGCTTTACGGGGGAGCTGGCCCCACTGCTCCAGCCTCTCAGTCCAGCCCCAAGACGGAGGAGGGGGTTTCCCTCCCAGAGGGAATGGAGATGGAGGAAGGTGGGTTTCTGCCGATGCTCTGCTTGCCGGGGAGCTCTCCTGCTGTGGGCTGGAAGGCTTGGAGACCTGGGAATCGGTGGACAAGTGGCTCCACGATACCCCCACCCCCAATTTGTTGGTGTGTGTGTATGTGTATAATGTGTGTACGTATGCATGCGCCTGCTTGTTGCTTGGATTTTTCTATTTATTTGTCATTTGGGGCAGGGGGTGGCTTGGCGGGGGGTGGCTGGGCGGGCTGGCCAGCGGGTAGCTGGGAGGGGTTCAGCTGTTGGAGGTTTCAAATAGAGCTTGTTTCAGGCAGGGCACAGCTGCTGCGAGACTGTCACATTCCTTATTGAAATCCAGCCGCAAAAACCTAGGAGGTGCTGATCGGATTTCCCCCATTCCCAGCATCTCGCTTTAACTGGGGATGGGCAGACTTTCCCGCCCTGGAAACCGGTGGGGCAGACCTGTCAGAAGACCTGAATAGCCAGGACCAAGACTCCCAGGCAGAGGGTCCTCCAGCAACCCGGCTGCTCTCAGTGGGCTGCCCCAGCGGAGGGCAGCACCTGGAAGCCGCCTTAGTCAAAATAGCTCAAGGATGAACGTCTCAGCGAGCAGAAGCGAGTGGGGTTTCCCCTGGAATCGCAGCTCACTTAGTCATTCCCTGTAATGAGCCTCTGCGTCTGCGGGTCCTTCTGCTTGCTGCCTTCTCAGAACCGCCTCTCCTGCTGGGCGCTCCAGGAGATGGGGCTGGCAGCCTCGCCGGGACTGGCAGCTGCCCTGGTCACAGCCCTGGCTCTCTCCAGTCCTCCCTTGGAGACCAGGGGCCCTCGCTGGGGAAAACTGATGAAGGCCCAAATGCAAGGGGGGTGTGGGGAAGGGGTAATCCCAGCACCTTCTCTTTCAGTGACACCCGTGGTCGGAGTTCTTAAGGAAACGGCTATTCCCAAAGACAGTGGCTGTGCACAGATCCCAGTGTGGGATCTATGCACATTTGTCTTAACGCGACGGGAGGGTCACCACTCTGCAGGATCGGGCCCTCTTCCCTGCCTGGGGCAGGTACCACCCCTGAGGGGGACTCAGAAAAAGGGGCTTTCCCAGAGATTCAGAAGGCAGATTTTAGGTGAATGAAGGGGGAGGCCACCTGAGGTGCTTGGCTTCCCCCATTTCTGAATCACAGACCCTCATAGCAGCAGTGGCATGCACCAAGGGGGCAGCAGCTGAGAGGTCCTTCTTGCCTCAACGGCCACTTCCTGTGTGCCTTGGGGCTGGTCTTGAGATAAGCAGAGCTCATTTAACTTGCTCACTCATTCACCTATCCCTGCACTGTCCATCCATGTTTTGAGTCATTTATGAAACAAGTATTTTCTGGGCGTCTCCTATGTACCAGGCACTGTAGATACCGCAGGGCCAAGATAGATACCCCTCTCTCCTGGAGGCAAATGGGATCATTTCAAGGAACTGGGTCAGAGTTGGAATCCCAGCTCTGCCACTACTATTTGTGTGATCTTGGATAAGTCATGGAGCTTTAGTGGGCCTGTTTCCCCAGCTGTCGAGTAGGGAGAATTAAATTAGAGACGTGTAAGGCACGTATCTGCCTGCTCAACAAATGGGACCTATTGTGGTTGTTACTGATGATGACAATGGTGAGAGGAAAGGAGATGTCTTTTTCCTGTTATCTAACTCTGGCTGTAAAATTAGTTGGGGCCTTAACAGATTGGGATCTAAGACTTGTCAATGGAGTGAGAAGTTGTATCTGGGAGGGAAGAAGTTCTGAGAAGGGACTAGGTCTGACTAGAGACCACCTTTAAACATGGTTTGTTCTTGGGGGGAGGTGAATATCTGTGTCCCAGTTTCATGGAGGAAGTGGTCTCTACTCCTCCATGGTCTGGGTTAGTCACAGCCCAGGAGAGCTCGGGGACATTCAGTGGACCCTGGGGAGGGATGGGTGACACTGTCTTTTGCTGGAGAGCTTTGTGTGCCTGGTTGGCCCTGCTGACCAGTCTGGAGGCAGGTGGATGGATAAGGCAACCTCAGGGGTACCAGGCAGATTAGGTAATTCTGCCCAGCCAGTGGCAGCTCCCACTCAAAGGCCCTTGGGAGGGGACAAACTTTTTTTTCCCCAAGTGATTGAAGATTAACTAACCTTGTGCCTGAGCTGCTGCTTTCTGAAGTTCTCTGCTTTTTTTTCCGTGGGGTTGTGGCCTTGCTGTTCACCTATGTTTGGTGGGTGGCTGTTGCTGAAGAAGTAACTTATCATGCAGGCCTGGGTCTCTTGAAAAGGAGGGTGGCATGTGCCCTGAGCATGTTCAGTTAATGCAAATGGGAGCCAATGTGAGGGGGTTGAGCAACCGGGACAGAACATCCCCAGCTCCCGCCTCACAGGCCTGTAGGTGCTGATGATGGAAGTAAGCTCTGCTAGGAGGCATCAGCCTGGAGCAGGGAGGTGGGGCTTGATTCCGGGGTGAGCTCAGATAAGAGGAGAGCTTCTCATTATTATGCCTGGGACATGAGATCAAATGGCAGAGAGATGCCTGAGATGGCCCCAATAGGCTCCTAAAGGTACCAGGTGACCCTTGTACCAAATGAGGAGTCCTTTTTTTTTTTTTTTTTTAACAGGCAGGTTTACTCTCTGAAGGCATAGACATTATGATGAGGCCTGGTCTAGAGATTCTGTTGAGAGTCTTAGTCATGCCATCTGTACCGATCGGTGTCACTAGGGTAGATCAGCAAGGACCTGGGAAGTCCTTCTTGGTGTTCTTTATTTTCTTTTAGAGCTGGTTTGGGGCACACCCACTCCATTGCATTAAATTACCTGTATGCTCTCTTCCCTGGGTTCAGAAAGAATTAGGAAGGGGAAAGGCCTGGCTGCCCTCCCCTTTCCCCAGGCTGTGACTTCACCACGCTGACCCTGCCATTATGTTGGTGGCTGAGCTGGTACCTCTGTGCGGCTAGCAAGGCACCCATGGGCCTCGTTTCTCGGGACCTCAGGTGTTGGGCTGCGGGATCTTCTCAGGGGAGGCTGGAGAGTGCTGGTGTGGCAGCATGGCTCTTCTTTCCCACCAATCTGTACAACCTCAAGCCACTTCCCCATGCCCGGCCTTGAAACTGGTCTGCATCTCTCCTCCCAGGCAGAACCAGTCCTCTGCCCACTCCCCCACCATGCCCCTGTCTCGCCTGCCCCACCAACTTCCTGCCCCTTTGCTCCTCTCTGTGGCCCCTGCCTGGCCGCATTGCTGGGGTAACCCAGGTGGCAGAGAGGAGTTGGTGTGAAGATGCTTATCCAGGCTGCCCTGGCTGCTCCCACAGTGGCTTTTTTTCCCACCTCTAGTTACTCTTTCTTCAGACAACCTTATGGGAGACCACTTCTCCTCATGCCCAGGGGAGCCTGGTCCTCTGGCCATTCACTCTTTAAAAAGAATGGCCAAGGCCAACTTGTCTGTGTCTTTGCAGACCTCAAGGAGGTCCCAGCCTCTAGACCAAATATTGAGTAGTATCACTGGAACCAGTTCTGATCCTCTGCTCCCCCTGGTCACGGAAGCCTTGTCTGCACAAGGGCAGAGCAGCAGTGCAGGCTTGGCTGGCCAAGTGGCTCTGCACCTTCTGTTTGGATCCAGGTGCTGCTTTGGGATAGGGTGTTGGCTGTCACAGTGTCCTGGTATTTTTGAGAAGATGCCTCTGGGTACTGGTGCCTGTGTTTCAGGCCATGGCGGAAAAGCAGGAGTAGGATAGACCCTTTCCAGCCCTTTCCATGGACCCTCCCTGTGGGGTGACCTGCAGGACCAGGATGCAGAAGGCAGGAGACTGGCTGAGAGCCTGCGAGCCCACTGTCCAGGGCCCTAGGCACACATTTTGTCTTCACAGGTCACACTGAGTGTGTCAGCCCACAGGAGGGCAAGCGTGAAAGTGGCCTTTTGACAGAGTGAAAATGGCCTTCTCCGCTGCCCTCCCCAGGGTGGTGGTGACTTTATTTATAATCTTTGTGGACAGTCTGTAAATGAGTCAAACATTTGTAACCCACAGGGGGATAGCTAACTTTTTATATATGGTTCTCCTTTGCGTGTCATCACACTATTTATAACTGTCCTGGGGAAAGACTTCATCACACGTCCGGACTTCCCTTCCCCACAGGCAGCGTTACCCCGGTGCTCGGCCAGGGGCATCCTGGCTGGGGCATTTATCTCCTGCACAGCCTAACTAGAATGCCAGCTGATGGCCTTGTATTTCTCTTATTGCGCTTTCAGGAAGAGGGATTTGTAAGGCCATGGTCAAAAGATCTGCTTTAAAAAAATATAAGGTAAAGAAAATCAAAATGAAAAGAAATTTGAGTAACCTCTGTAGAGAATCTGGGGCCTGGATGGAAATGTAAGATCAGAATAGAGCACTTCAGCTCTGTTGCAGTTATTTGTGAAGCACATTTGGGGGAGAAAATGAGTATGTGCGGGGGTTGTGAGGGGTGGCTGTATATTGATGAAATACCACTTTACTCAGCTCAGTGACAGGCAGGCCAGCACGTTCATTCGTAGTTCTTTTTCTTCTCTTTCTTTCAAAACCCCAAAGGGAGAGCAAGAAAGCAAGGCACCTATTCCTCTTTAAATAATGAGGGTGGGGAATTCTGAGACTGTGCTGTTTCCAGGAGCTGTAGGGAGGAAAATTCTAGTGCCTTTTCTTCGGGTGAGGAAAGTCCGGAGGAGGCGAATGGGTTTTTAAGTGCCCCCTCCCCCGACCCTGTCATTCCACCCCCAGGAGCTCAGCTGGGATCTGAGGGAAAGGAGAGGAGGAGTGGCTGGGGGCAGGGACCATGCTACTTTCTGGTCGCCCAGCACTTCGCTGGGCTGGCCAGGATGTTGCTGAGTGACAGGAGAGGGGAAGGCAAGGACAATTTGCTGAGTGCTGGGCTGGCTTTACATTACACCCGAGAGTACAAGGAGCAGGTCGTGCTCACCGCCCCCTGTGTAGATGAAGTCACCAGGCCACACTGACACTGCTAGCGGTGGTGGCGCTGAGATAAGAACCCAGGCCTGTTTAGCTCCCAAGTTCATGCCCTTTCCCTTGCTGCTGCTGGTTAGATTGCTTATATCCTTAAAAGAGACAAATTGAGTTTATGGCACTGAGACCCGTGATGCAAAATGTTGGAACAGGAGGAACTTTACTACGAGCTGGGCAGGAAGGGCTCCATGGAGGGCAGGAGATGCCGGCGCAGGTCCCGGAGAAGACAGTGCTGGAGGGGTGGCCAGGGCAAGTGTGGGCCCCTGGGGTAGCCTGGGATCAGGGTGAGATTGTGGACTGGCCCAAGGTCAGTTCTTGATGTCTCCTCTCTGGGGTCTGATGCTGCTGCCCTCAGGGTGATACCGGGCAGGTTGTGAGGAGGGTAGGTGTGGGGATTACAGGGAAAATGAAAGCCCTTCCTGCAAAAGCTCCTGCCACAGCCCCAGCACCCCCACCCTCCACCCCTGGAGGGCCAGCAGGACCCCTAGACCTGACTGGACATGTCCATACACAGCTCTCCCACCCCTCACCTCCGCCTTGCTCTTCTCTTAGTCTGCCTTTCTCCTCCAGCACTGGCTGTGTGGCTGTTCATCGGGGGACAGTCACATGAGCTCAGCATCTTACATCTTACAAGACATTTTCACCCCGGGTCCCTCATGACTCTCACGATGGCTGGCCCAGGGCTCATGATGACCAACTATCTCAGGGATGAGAAAACTCGGCTGCACAGGGGGTCCCAGGGTTGAGTGACTCACTCCAGGTGCCCATCTCAGGAGAGAGGGTTCTAGAATGAGAGCTTAGGTCTCAGTGCACTTCTGATTTCCCTATTCCAAACCCCACCACAAACTTCTGCTGGGGATTTGAGTGAGGGACCTTGAAGGGCGTTTCCATTCCTGGTTCTAGATGTTTCTTTTTCATTCTTGAGTCCCATTTTCCTGCGTCCCTGTCTGTGCCTCATGCCTCTGTTGAGCTCTGTCATGGGCAGTGAGTGCCGGGAAAAGGCCTGTCTCTGCTTTGAGCCTCTCAGGAGGCGCTTCTGCCTCTTGCTTCCAGCTTGTTGTGTGATCTTTGTCGAGTCCCTTCCCCTCTCTGGGCCTCGTTTCTCTGGCCTAAAAACAGGAACTGAGCTCCCTTCCTGGGCCGAGGCTTCGCGATCTGATTCCAGATCATGTTTCATCACAAGGATGAGCAGCCACAGTCCCGAGACTCCTGTTCTTAGGGCTGTCAGGCAGCACCCAGATGGCATCCATCCTAGGCGGACGGTGGTTTATGGTGTTGGTGCTCGGGAGGACTAAGGAAGGAGACAGTGACTCAGACTGGGGATGCTGGGTGGATTCCCCATAGGAGGTTGGGGGGTCCCTGAAGGACTAGACAAGCTAGGATGGGAGGGGCTTGGGCAGGGGCTCAATTCTGAGTGTGAGAAGCCTGGGGAGAGGGGGCAGAGTGTGTAGGGAACAGAGCGGGCATGAGGCCAGCTTCAGGTTGCTGCCATGTGGTGCACACAGGGGCATGTAGGGAGGAAAGAGGAGACTGTCTCGTCTGGAGAGGCTTTGGGCAGGTAGTGAACACAGGCCCAGGGCGAGGGTACAGTGAGGGATAGAATATCTGGTAGCATCGGTAACCACCAGGGCTGCAGAGTTCCGCACACTCAGGCCCTGAAGACCTGATGTCCTTCTTTCTTAGAGGTGGCCAGGCTTGGTAGTTAAGGACTTGGGGCCAGGCGCAGTGGCTCATACCTGTAATTGCAGCACTTTGAGAGGCCGAGGAGGGTGGATCACCTGAGTTCAGGAGCTGGAGACCAGCCTGGCCAACATGGCGAAACCTCATCTCTACTAAAAATAAGAAAATTAGCCGGACCTAGTGGCACATGCCTGTAATCCCAGGTCCTCGGGAGGCTGAGGCTGGAGAATCGCTTGAACCCGGGAGGCAGAGGTTGCAGTGAGCCAAGATCACGCCACTGCACTCCAGCCTGGGCAACAGAGTGAGACTCCATCTCAAAAAAAAAAAAAAAAAAAAAGACTTGGGTGGCACATCAGTGATGGGCCCTCTGGGAACTTACTGAACCCAAAGCCTATTTCCTCAGTGTTAAGAGGGAATCACAACTACTGGCTATAGCACAGCAGCCAGCACAGAGCCAGCCACACACTGGGTCTCAGCAGCTGGCAACTGTTGCCTTTATTACAGTGGTGGTTAGAAGATGCCACCTGGAGCATCAAGACTGGAGGGGCATGTGCGCCCACATCACCCCTCCACTGTCTGCAGGTGGCTGTAGACGAACTGGTGTCCTTGCCTGGAGAGCACATGTGGAACATGCCCCTTTTCTCATGAGGCCAAATGGCCTCCCCTCCGTGACAAGCTCCCCCGTCATGTTTCTGGATAGAACTTGTTGGGTGAATCTGTGTGAGTAGAAAGGAAGTGGGCTGTTCTCTGGAGGGCGGGGCTGCAGTGGTGGCCTGGGCTGGACTTCTGGAGCCTTCTTACCCCATGGGGCCCAGTTATTCTACACTCAGTCGGCAATCTGTGGTCTGGGCAGAGCTAACCGGGTGTGGACATGCAAATCGGACAGGTGGAGAGAGAACAAAAATAAACCCATGGGGCCAGGCCAGAGGCTGAGAGGCCTGGAGGAAGGTCAGGGGGACACACGATGACCAGGCAGAAAAAGGCTGAGAGAGTAGGGCCAGAGGGAGAGCCGAACGAGGAAGCTGACCTGGGACAGAAGCAGGGAAGAAAAGCTTTGCCACAGCTTGCCTGACGCGTCGTCAAGAGAACACAATTTCCCCTTCAAGACTTGAGTCAGGGTGCTTCCTAGAATTCTAAAGCTTCTTTCTGCCCCTTCACCCTGCTTGGAGCGCCAGGGCTGCGGCAGTGGGTGATGTTCCCAGCCAGGTGCCAGGGAGCAGGCAGCAAGAGCAGCTGGGCAGGGGAGGGACGTGCCCAGGGCTTGCCCTTCGTGGAAGCCATATCTTTTTCACAAGCCCTGGTCACAGGGTAACGAGAGTCGCATTCTGAACAGAGCCTTGATGATACTAAATGAACAGCATGCAAATGATGTGTGAAATAATATGCAAATTGGCATCTGTTATTTTTGAGTCAGCTTGTTGGGCATTTTTCTTAAAGGACAGGAGTGCTGCTCAGTGTCAAATGAACAGGAAAGTCAGCTTAAAGGACACTCCTTGCAGGGCCTGAGCTGGCAGGCACCTACTCCTTAGAGCTTGCTGATACCAGGCCTACCAGGCGACACCTACAAGGACAGTTGTTTGGTGTTTTGCTTCAGGCTATAGATGGAGAGACCTATAAAGGTGGGTGCCCTGCCCAGGTTACCCAGTAGGTAGGGAGGAGGAAGCAGATGACCTGTTGCCTGGCTTGAGCCATTGAACGTTGCTGACCTGTCAGTGGCTTTGAACTGAGGGGGGCCTGCAGGGAGGCAGGGAGAGGCTGCCCTTGCTCATTCTGGTCCATCTGCCACTGTTGGTTTTCCTTAAGCTCTGTGCCTCAAACTCTCTGAGCCTCAGTGTCCCCGTTTGTAATGGATGTGGGGAGACTGACATCCACTAGCCTGGGGAGGATGACACTTGCTAATGGTTGGTCAAGTGGCCAGCCTGGCTGTGGGTGCTCCTGGGCTGCCAGCAAATGCTGGCTCCTCCTAACCCCTTTGCCTGAGTTGGCACCAGCCTGCCTCCTCGCAAGCTTCCACGAGCAGCGATTTTTGCAGAGCAAAACCCCTTTTGAGATTTCTGATTTTAACAAATTGGAGTTTAGCTATTTTCTTTCTTTTCTAGCTTCCAGTGGGTAAGATGTTGGCTCCCCAAAAAGCTCCCATACATGGGAATAGCCGAAGCTGCCGGCATGGGTGATGTTACCTTCTCCCAAGGTGAGGGCTTGGGGTAGGCATGTTGCTCAGGGTTGAGCCACCGTCTTTGGAGGGGCTCAGAGCTGGATGGCATTGGTGGAGGATGCAGGGGAGGCCTCCTCAGGGGGGCACCATACCTGCCCTGGATGGCCAAGCTCTGTGGGCCAGCCAGGTGTGCTAGCCTGGGTGGGCATGATCCCTGCATATGCCTCCCAGCCCTGTGAGGAAGGCAGGGAAAGGACCATCCTCCTCCTTATAGGACCCCAAGGCCCACAGAAGTTATGCGGTGGCTCACACCTGTAATCCAGCACTTTGGGAGGCCAAGGCGGGAGGATCAGTTGAGCCCAGGACCTCAAGACCAGCCTGGGCAACATAGTGACACCTTGTCTCAAAAAAAAAAAAAGTTACATAACTTGTCCAAGGCTACTCAGCATTGTTAGTGGCAGGGGCATAGCTGGAATCCTGGAATTCCTGGTTTTAGTTCTTCCTCTCTTTTTCTTTCTCCCATCCCTCTTCTGGAAACATACCTGAACACCCACAGTGTGGCAAGCCCTGCTCCAGGCGGCAGGAGTGCAGAGAATCTGTGCCTTACAGACTCCAGGGGGGTCTCTCCCCAGCCAGATGTGTTGCTCTCCACCAACTCTTCCTAAGATAGCACAGGCTTTCCCTGTAGACCTGGATTCAAATCTTGGCTATTTGGCTGTGTGGACTTGCGCAGTGGCCTCTTTATTTGGGAGGTGGTATTTTAATTCCTCTTGTGGGTGGAGAGGTGAAGAATTCAACGTGGGCCAGAGCTGTCACCCAGGGAGCTCTTGTCCGTGCTGGGCAATGGTGGGTTTTACCTTGGTTGTTTCTTCTGAGAGCTCAGTGGCCTTGGGATCATACAAGGTCCCTCACAGCTGGGCCCATGGTTCCCAGCCCCTCCTGCTCTGGGCTGGACCTGGTGTTAAGCTCTGCCAAGATGCTTTCTCCTGCTCTGGGAGAGTAATGGTGCTGAGCCTGGTGGGAGGGCATTTTGGCAGAAGACACCTGACAGGGTGCACACTATGTGCCAGCGATGGAAAGATCCCTCAAGAGTGAAATGAAATTGATGCAAGCTGAGAGGAAGTCTAGGATGGAGTTGAGTCATGAGGGTTTCCTCGTGGTGGATGGGATCATATAGAAAGCCTGTGTCCACAGCAGCTTGGGGGAATGCACCACTCTCATCAAATGGGAACTTATTTTTCCTTCCATAGGAATGACTCCAAAGCAACACCGGGTCTTATTCAGGAGTGAAGAGGTGACAGGCGGCGGAGGAGAAGAGAGTATTTATTAAGGGCCTCCTATGTGCATTTACACACCTCATCTCATTAAGTCCTCACAATAACCCTGTGAGGTAGATATAATTCTCCCCATTTTACAGATGACAGACCCAAGGCTCAGAGAGGTTAAGTGACTTGCCCAGGGTCTCACAGCTGGGAGATGGTGGAGGTTGGATTTGCACACAGGGGAGTGTCTCTGACGCCCTCACATCGTGCAGCAGACATGCTTTTGCATATCAGACCCTAGACTGGGCTCTTTCAAGCCAAAAAGCTTCTCCTGCCCTCCCTGAGCTCTCCACTCCCGCCCACCCCGCCCCTTACTGTGCCACTCTCAGTGCCCTGCCAGCCTCCCCCAGAGCCTCAGGGGATGTTTTGTGCTCATGGAGTGGGGTAAGGGTAGAGGGAGGAGGGGAGGAGGATGCTGTCCGTTTAGATACAAGGGTTTGCTGAAGCTCCAGGTTCCGTGCTGGGCTCTGGGGCTGAGGAAAGTCTCCTGTGGGCCCTGGAGGGGCCAGCCGAGCCCTCAACAGCATGCGTCCTAGAGTTCTCGCCGCAGCTCTGTGGCTTCCCGGCTGTGCAGCCTTGTTGAGAAAACTGGCCTCTTTGAGCCTCAGTCTCCAGGTCTGTGAATGGGGTTAACAGTGTTTTTTCTCTCTCATGAGAATGGGTGTCATGAGGAATAAATGAGACAAGGGCACCACCTGGCGTGTTCTGGTTGGCTCTAGGGGTTCTACACCATACAGCCTCGTGTGCAGAAGGCCAGGCCACCTAGTCTGTGTAAGCGCACTGCATGATGCTCACATGATGATGAAACTGCCTAATGACACATTTCTTAGACTGTGTCCCCGTCGTTGCAATGCATGACTGTATATCTGTGATGCCTAGAACAATACACTGGCACATAACAGGCATTCAATAACTTTGTCAAATGAATAAAATTATTTTTCCGCCTGGGATCGTGGAAATAGACATGGAGCTCACGGGCTGGTGGGGGAGGCAGGCACTGAACAAGTAACAACAGGTCTGATGTGAGCTTTGCGAGAGACAGGGCCACACACATGTGGCTTGGGTTTGACCCACAAGCCTGAGACTTGGTGTCCCATGCCTCTGTCTGCTCCCCTCCCCCCCATTTCCTGAAGGTCCATCTCACCCTCACTTCTTCCATCCTCCCTCATATCTGTCTCCCAGGCCATCCTCTGATTCTTCTATACGGGCCATCTAGCCTGGCATTAGGAGAACAGGCTTTAGCGCCAGGCAGATATTGGGTACAGCGCTGGCTGTGTCACTTACTGTAGGCTGTGTGGCTTTGGGAAGCTGTCTCAGTGCTTTGATTCGCAGTTTCCGTGGGGGCGAATCCTAACCTGGCCGCTGGGGCTGTCATGAGAGTTAATGAGATGTTGCTGTTTGTAAGGCGTGGGACATGGTTTCTGGCACACATGGAGGGCTCTGTGAAGGCCAGCTGAGCTGCAGGTGAGGAGAAGCGTCCTAGGCTAGGTGTGGGGCGGCTTGGTTTCTGGGCCTCTGTTTTGTATCTAGAGAGTGAGAGAAGGAGCCTGAGGAGGGGATGTTTCCTGCGCTGGCCATCTGCGGGAAGGTCGTGAGCACCAGATGGAATTTCGGAGAGAACTGGAAGAAAGCTATGCTATTCCAGCTGGAGGGGGTCCTCATCAATGGTGCATGTTGGCAGGGTGGGCTGCGGGGGGCATTATCTTCCTATCCCACAAGCGAAAGCCTGTGAAGACATAGTGGCTAAGGGGATTTTCTCACTCTCAGGAGACAGCTGAGAGACAGGCCCTTCTGGCCAGCCTCCCTCCCTGCTGCCTCCTCCCTGCAGGCCAGCCCTTGGCACGAGGCCTGCTTGTCTCCTGAACCCTCCTAGCAGCAGGGATTTAATTACTATAATGTAAGTAGCTGTGGCTTGAGGCCTTCTGGTGGAGGGGAAACAGATTTGTCTTCTCACTGGGAGAATAAAAGTCTATGGAAAGGAAAAGAAATGTACTTTTCCCTGAGGTACCTGAGGCTGTTGGGCTCAGGGGAGCTTCCCTCAGGGCGGGGAGAGGGAGCATGGGTGGCAGCGGGAGGAGGCACCACGTCTGACTCAAGGACCCTTGGCGCTTGCTTTTGCTTTCTGTGGGATGACTCAGCTAAGCTGTCTCAGTTTCCCCAATGACCCTGCTAACAGATCAGCCTGACATTCAGTAGGCATCTGTCAAGCACCTACCATTTGCTAGACACTTAGAAACTTCCAGCTGAGTAGCGATCCCAGGCGGAAAAATAATTTTATTCATTTGACAAAGTTATTGAATGCCTGTTATGTGCCAGTGTATTGTTCTAGGCATCACAGATATACAGGCATGCGTTGCAACGACGGGGACACAGTCTAAGAAATGTGTCATTAGGCAGTTTCATCATCAAGGGAGCATCATGCAGTGCGCTTACACAGACTAGGTGGCATGGCCTTCTGCACACGAGGCTGTATGGTGTAGCCTACTCTTCCCAGGCCTGTATTGAATAGTGTAGGCAATCATAACACAATAGCAAGTATGTATCTAAACATAGAAAAGGTACAGTAGAAATACTGTACAATGGATACAAAATACTACACCTGTATAGGGCACTTACCATGAAGGGAGCTTGCAGGACTGGAGGTTGCTGTGGGTGAGTCAGTGAGTGAGTGGAGAGTGAATGTGAGGGCCTAGGACATGACTGTACACTAGTGTAGGCTTTGTAAACACTGTTCACTTAGGCTAACTACATTTATTTAAAATATTTTTTTCTTCAATAACAAGTTAACTTTACTTGTTATATATATAACCTTACTATAATTTTTAAAATTTTTTTTTTTTGAGACAGTCTCACTCTGTAGCCCAGGCTGGAATACATTGGCACAATCTCGGCTCACTGCAACTTCAACCTCCCAGGTTCAAAGAATTCTCCTGCCTCAGCCTCCTGAGTACCTGGGATTACAGGCACGTGCCATCACACCTGGCTAATTTTTGTATTTTTAGTAGACAAGGTTTCTCCATGTAGGCTGGGCTGGTCTCAAACTCCTGACCTCAAGTGATCCACCCGCCTCGCGCCTGGCCAAATTTTTCACTTTATAAGCTTTTTTACTCTTTTGTAATAACACAAACACATTATACAATTGCACGAAAGTATTTTCTTTATATTCTTACTCTATAAGCTTTTTCCCATTTTAGAAATAATTATTTAAAAAGATGCATTTTTACTTACAAAATTTTTTTTGGTTAAAAACTGAGACACAAACACACGTTAGCCTGGGCTGACACAGGTTCAAGATCATCAAGATGTCACGAAGTGATAGGAATTTTTCGGCTCCATTATAATTGTACAGGACCTTGACTGAAATGTCATTATGGGACACACGACTGTAGTAGAAAAAACCCACAAAACAGAAAAATCTTTGCTGTCAGGAATTTACATTTTAATAGATAAACCTGATAGTAAACTATCTAAGTTAATTATATATTATGTTCGATGGTGATAAGTGCTATGATAAGTGTTATGAAGAGCTTCTTCCCTCCAAGATACAACTTCTCACTCCATTGACAAGTCTTAGATCCCAATCTGTTAAGGCCCCAGCTAATTTTACAGCCAGAGTTAGATAACAGGAAAGAGACATCTCTTTTCCTTTCACCATTGTCATCATCAATAACAATCATAATTGTTAGGACAACTCAGGATGGGAGTGCAGGGGCTTCTGAGAGGAGAGTGGTCATGTTATTTTATTTATTTTAAAATTAATTTATTATTATTATTATTTTTGAGATGGAGTCTTGCTCTGTCGCCCAGGCTGGAGTGCAGTGGCACCATCTCGGCTCACTGCAAGCTCCGCCTCCCGGGTTCACGCCATCCTCCTGCCTCAGCCTCCCGAGTAGCTGGGACCACAGTTGCCTGCCACAACGCCTGGCTAATTTTTTGTATTTTTATTAGAGACGGGGTTTCACCATGTTAGCCAGGATGGTCTTGATCTCCTGACCTCGTGATCTGCCCGCCTTGGCCTCCCGAGGTGCTGGGATCACAGGCATAAGCCACCACACCCAGCTTTTTTTTTTGTTTTTTTGAGATGGAGTCTCACTCTGTCACCCAGACTGGAGTGCAGTGGCGTGATCTCGGCTCACTGCAACTTCCGCCTCCCAGATTCAAGTAATTCTCCTGTCTCAGCCTCCTGAGTAGCTGGGATTGCAGGCACATACCACCAAGCCCAGCTAATTTCTGTATTTTTAGTAGATACTGGGTTTCATCATGTTGGTTAGGCTGGTCTTGAACCCCTGACCTCAAGTGATCTGCCTGCCTTGCCCTCCCAAAGTGCTGGGATTACAGGCATGAGCCACCATGCCCGGCCGAGAGTGGTCATTTTAAATAAGTGCTCAGAGCCGGGTGCAGTGGCTAATGCCTGTATAATTCTAGCACTTTGAGAGGCTGAGGCAGGAGGATCGCTTGAGCTCAGGAGTTTGAGACCAGCCTGGGCCATATAGTGAGACCCCTTCTAAACAAAACAAAAAATTAGCTGGGCATGGTGATGCGTGCCTGTGGTCGCAGCTACTTGGGAGGCTGAGGTGGGAGGATTGCTTGAGCCCAGGAGGTCAAGGCTGTAGTGAGCTGTGATCGTGCCACTGCACTCCAGCCCGGGGAATAGAGTGAGACCCGGTCTCAAACAAAAACAAAAAACAAAAACCACAAATAAAACAAATAAAGAAGTGCTTAGGGCCAGGCATGGTAGCTCACGCCTATAATCCTAGCACTTTGGGAGGCCACGGCAAGAGGCTTGCTTGAAACCAGGAGTTTGAGACCAGCCAGGACAACATGGTAAGACTCTCATCTCTACAAAAAAAAAAAAAAAAAAAAAAAAAAGCTGAGTATATTGGTGTGCACCTGTAGTCCTAGCTACTCGGGTGGCTGAGGTGGGAAGATCGTTTAAGCCCAGGAATTCGAGGATGCAGTGAGCTATGATTACACTACTGTGCTCCAGCCTGGGCGACATGTGAGACCCTGTCTCTAAAAATAAACACATAAATAAATAAATTAAATAAGTGCTCAGGGAAGGCCTTCCCAAAAGGTGATGTCTGTTGGAAGATCTGAAGTGGTGAGGGAGCCAGCCACCTGGGGGAAGAGGAACAGCAAGGTGAAGGCCCTGGGTGGGGATAATGCCTGGTGTGTTGTAGACAGCACTGTCCAGTGGACACGAAATGGGAGCTACCACTGTCATTTTAAATTTCTGAGTAGCCATATTGAAAATAGTGAAAAGAGAAAAGTAGAATTATACATGTTAATAATATTTTTAATTTAACCCAACATAGCCAGAATATTATTATTTGAATGTGCAAGCAATGCAAAAATTATTGAGATCTTTTACACTCTATTTTTCGTACTAAGTCTTTGAAATCTGGTGTGTTTCTGACACAGCATATCTCAATCAGACATTAAGTTTTCATGGGAGATACTTGATCTGTATTTAGAGTTTATAAAATTTACAATTAAAAGAACAGACTTGCTGGGCATGGTGGCTGACACCTGTAATCCCAGCACTTTGGGAGGCGGAGGCAGGTGGATTGCTTGAGGCCAGGAGTTCGAGTCCAGCCTGGGTAATGTAACATAGTGAGACTCTATCTCTCTAAAAAAAAAAAAAAATTAGCTGGGTGTGTGGCATATGCCTGTGGTTCTAGCTACTTGAGAGGTTGAGGTAGGGGGATAGCTTGCTGTTGAGTCTGTGGGGAGCCATGAGTGTGCCACTGCACTCCAACCTGGGCAGCAAAGTAAGACCCTGACTCCCTGTCTGAAAAAAAAAAAAAAAAAAAAGGAATAGATTCACACACTCAAGTTGTTGAAAACATACTTAAAATTTTTCCAGTAAAAGAATGGAGTGTTTTTTTATATTTAATTTTAAATGAAATGGACTTAAAATCCAGTTGCACTGGTCATGTTGCAGGGGCTCAGGGGACACACGTGTCTCGTGTCCTCACATTGGACAGTGCAGGTCTGGGAGCAGAGAGGATGCCTGTGAGGCTGATTCAGTGAGCGGAGGGAGCATGTGGGCGGGGGTTGTGAGGTCGCAGGGGAGGCGGGGCTGGCACTGCAGGGATTTATAGGCCGTCCTGAGGAGTGTGGCCTTTACCCTGGGTGAGATGGGAGCAAGAGGAGGGCTTGGAGGAGAGAAGTGACAAGATCTGACTTACATTTTAATGGGACCACTCTGACTGCAGTGTTTGGAACAGACAGGGAGGGGGCAAGCCAGGGCCAGCGAGCCCTGTTGAGAGGCTGTGGGGACAGCTCAGGTGAGGGTGGTGATGGTTTGGACCTGGGTGGTAGCATTGAGTTGGTAAAAAGTGGCTGGACCCTTGGGCTATTTAAAAGGAGGGCATTCCTGATGAGTTGGATGAAAGGTCATGGTGTGCAGGGCAGGCAGTGGTGAGAGAAAGGGGAAGTCAAGGATGAGGCTGAGACTTTTGGCCCAAGCAACTGGAAGGATGGAATTTCTGTTAATTGAATGGAGAAGACTGTGGGAGAAGCAGTTTTTTGGGGGAAGACGGGGAGTTTGTGGTTGGACTTGTTAGGTTTGAGGTGTGTCAATTTCGACATAATGCGTGTAGCACCTGCCCCAGGGGTTGTAAGAGTCATAGGATGGTGCTTGAGGCCATGGAAAGCTGCTGCCTGGGCTCCTGACCCAGAACAGATGGCTCCTCTCACCTTCCAGAGGTCTGTTCGAGGCAAGGCTGGCAACATTAAAAAAAAATTTTGCCGGGCACGGTGGCTCACGGCTGTAATCCCAGCACTTTGGGAGGCCGAGGCGGGTGGATCACAAGGTCAGGAGTTCAAGACCAACCTGGCCAACATGGTGAAACCCCGTCTCTACAAAAAATACAAAAATTAGCCGGGCATGGTGGTGCGCGCCTGTAGTCTCAGCTACTCGGGAGGCTGAGGCAGGAGAATTGCTTGAACCCGGGAAGGCGGAGGTTGTGGTGAGCCGAGATTGTGCCACTGCACTCCAGCTTGGGTGACAGAGCGAGACTCTGCCTCAAACAAAACAAACAAACAAACAAACAAACAAAAATCAACTAAGTTATCCGTGCCTCCAGCACCATGGGTGTTGACTCCCTGAAGGTCACTGGAAGTTGCTAAGGTCTTTCTGAGTCAATCCACATTTCAAGGTCAAATCTCCCTGCTCTGGGCTGATGAATAAAATGTGTCATAAATGCTCAGAAGCTCCCCCAGCGTGGCCTGGAAGCCTGATTTTATGGAAACTTACTGAAGTGATACAAAACGCTAAAGATATGCATTCCTAATTTTCTAGCACTTTCAACTCCACAGGGATATTGGGGGAAGGGATTAATGAGCTTGGAGAGGTGGAATAAACTCCTCAAGGTCTCCCAGCTGGGGGAAGGTAAGCACTGGATGCTGGGAATCACCAGCCTCATGTGCGCCAACCATGTCGCCAAATGTCCAAAGCCTGCAGAGGGCCCAGGGCTCTCATGGACCACACAGGGAAGCCACTGCACCTGTTCTTTTTAAGACTGAGAGGAGAGTGGGGAAAGGCAGCAGGTATGGCTTTTGAGGTCCTCTCCTAGCCCAACTGGTGTCTGATGCTGGCACCTGGGCTTGGAGGGTGAGAGTCTTGGGACCTGTAGATCAAGGCCACCTCACTTGGGCAGCCCAGGCCTGCTGGACATGGGCCTTCTGACTTAGTTTCAAAGCTGGACCCTGACCCTTGTTGGTTGTAGGACTTCAGTGATTTAATCTTTGAGTTTATCTGTTTCACTGGGGTGATGGTGCCTGCCTTGGAGGAGTTTTGTGAAGTGATGTTGATGAAGGAGCTTAGCCTGGTGACTTGACACATGTCCAACATAAGGAATGCCTGTGGGGCCACCTGGCTCTGCCCCTAGAGTAGAGGGAGATGGTGCAGAGGGAACAGTAGAACTGGTATGGGCTGCGGATGCCTGGCGAGTAGCGTGAGTAGGGGAGAAAGAAGCGCCTGCCGGAATGGGAGTGAGGGAGAACAGTGGGGGGGTCCCCTCCCTTATCATAAGACCTGGGATCTAACTGTGCCTTTAGATCAGAGCTTCTCAACTGGGGCACTTTTGCTCCTCAGGGGACATTTAGCAATGCCTGGAGACATTTTTGGTTGTCACAGTCAGAAGAGGGATATTACAGTCCTTTAATGTGGAGAGGCCAGGGATGCCCCCTACAACAAAGAATTACCCAGCCCACAATGTCAGTGGTACTGAGGCTGAGAAGCCCTGCTTTCGATGACTCATTCTCACCAGCTTGTTATGAGGATGAATGCGAAAATGGAGCCTGCATTTCTAACTGCAGCCTGCCCTTCCAGGTCCTCTCATTCCCTCACCCTTTCCCAAGGGGGCTGCCTCTGTCCTCAAGGAGCCTGGTCCAGGAGTCAGCAGACCTGAATTCAAGTCCTGACTCCTCATGCCTCAGTGAAGTTTTTCCTTAGTTTCTAGTCTCCATGTCTTTTCATCCTTGGAAATCTTGTCTTGAGTGGGGCAGTGGTGTCTACACAGTAATGGGGCTGTGGTGTGGACTGAGTGGGAACCCAGATGGGAAGCATGCTTAGTCAGCTGTGATGTGCCGGCAAAGGGAGGCAGCAGGCCAATACGCTTTCTAGTCCAGCACTGAATAATAGCCTCGGGGGCATTGCCCAGGAACCCCTGTTGGCCCCTGCGAGGCCACATGGCTGTTCTCCCAGGCCTGCTCCATCTTGCTTCTTGCTTGTGTTTCCTTGAACAGGTGGAGCTAGTCTCCATTTGGGGAAGATGGAATTTGCAGGAAAATGCAGGGCTATTATTTCTGTGCTGTGTGAGTGGGAGACAGAGCTGGTTGAGTGGCAGATTTCCTGGCAGGGGGAGAAACAGCTAAGTGTGCCAGCCCAGGCATCGCTAGAATCCTCTTGAGGTGAGTGGGCCAGGATTCCCCAGTGGCCACCTTGGGAAGCAAACGTTTGTTCTGAGCTCAGGACCAGCCCCAGGAAAAGATGGGGCTTGCTGTCGGGGAAAGGTCTGTACCAATATATTGAAGCTCTGAGAACATTCTACTCGGCAAACTTTCACTGTGGCAGGCACTGGCCCCGGGGACGTTGGGGGACACAGAGATGGATGAGGCTGAGGGGGTGTTCGGGCTGCCGTAACTCTGAGGCAAGGCAGACTGTGCTAAGTGAGGTAGAGACGCTCTGCATCGCGTTAAGGGCCTGCTGCGAATATTAATGTCTGGAGGCTTCTTAGAAGAAGTGGGGGTTGAGCTGGGTTTTGAAGGAAGGTAGGGCTTCATGAGGCAAAAGGGAATGCATGTTCTGAGCCGAGGCAACAGTAGGGGCAGAGGCTCAAAGTTGGAGAGTGCCACGTGTTCTAAGGGAGGGCCGGAGAGGTAGGTTTTCCTAGAAGTGCTGGGAAGAGAAGACTGGAGAGGGACATGGAGCCCCCCTGCCCGTGAAGCTGGTGGAGTAGTGGGGGCTTCACGAACTAGGCTGATGAATTTGCACTTTTGTCTAAAGGCACAGGGAACAGTGGAAGGTATGTGAGCAGAGCAGTGGCGTGCTCCAGCCACAGCATGGAGGATGGGTTATAGAGAGAGGAAGCTGGAAGCAGTGTTACTGCGATAGTTGTGAGAAGGAGGAATGAGGGCTTGAACCCAGCTGGGGGCAGTGGGAAGGGAAGATATAGGGGGAGGTCTGGGGAGGCAGGCAGCTTGTTGGGCTTCACCTTTCTCCATCTTGGGTATCTGAGTTGTGTGTGAGGCTCGAAGTGACTGTCGTGGCCCGCTCGCCACATTGCTCTGCTCAAAGCCCATCCTTTTCTTGAGAATGACAAGCAGCGAGCATCAGGCAGCCTTCTGGTCCCAGAGAACAGGATGGCACGGTGCCCACACCAGCCGGCACCAGCCACTCTGGCTGGGGAGGGGGGGAGGCCTCCTTCTGGAACCCATCAGCACTGGCTTCTGGCCAGGCCCAAAGGAGGTGGAATACACCCTCTTCCTGCTCGTTTTCAGAGATTTGGGAGGAGTAGGTATGGAGGACAGCAGCAGCGTGCTGGAGCCGGCTACTCTCGGGTTCGTGTTGGAGCTGGGAGAGTGACTGGCTGTGCGGTTGGGCGAGTTGCCTGGTCTCCCTGAACTTCAGTGTCTGTGTTTGTGAAGTGGGCATTATGATGCTAGGCCCACGGGTGCCTGTAAGGGCATCACACAGGTGTAATTACGCAGGTGTCATGTTCTTAGCTCAATAAATGGCCGCTGTTTTTAATTGGCAAGATATGATGATGGACTTGACTTGATGGGTGGGGAGAGGCAAGATCTCCTTGCCTTTAAAGGAGTTGAAGACCTGGGAAGCAGTTGGAATGGTGAATTCTATCTTGGGCGTGTTGGCTTTGAGGGGCTGGGGAAAATCCTAGGATATTCAGAAGAAATCTAGGGTCTTCTAATCATGTGGTTCACATAAATTACCCTTACTATAATATCTATCTCAGAGTCAACTTTTCAAAACACCAGCCTCCCTGCAGGCAACCCCAGTGTGGCATCAGGAGAGTGGGGTCATGGGTCAGCATGGCCAGCCCAGCCTCTGGCTTTGCTTGTGTCATTGGTGACTCCCCATGGTCCTCGGTGCCTTCCTCCCTGATGGCATTTCCCATTGGCTGGCTGGTCCTCTGCCCAGGGATCCAGCTGGGTGCCGGCCCAGCTCAGGCTCCAGAGAGGAAAGAGCCCTGGATCTGGGGCCAGTGACCTGATATTTACGCTGGCTCTGCCCCTTCCCTCTCCGTGTGGCCTGGAGAGATGGGCAGGCTCCCTGAGGGCAGTGGGTGTAGTGAGGAGGGTTCCAGGAGATGAGGGATGTGAAAGCAGCACGTGCCTGGCACACAGGGGCCCTGGCAGATGCTTGGTGGACAAGTGAGGGCAGGCAGGGGAGGGGGCTAGAGGATTCGGGGAGGCAGGCCTGGGAGGGCCCCAGGGCTCAGGGAGGGGGGTGAGGGGTCAGGCGGAGCCGGCTCAACTCCTGGCTCTGCTGCTTACTAACAGGAAGACTCTGAGTCCGGTGCCTGCTTTGGTCACATCCATGTGTGGGTGCTGTGATGGGAGGTTGGCCTTGGGGACCACTCTAATGCCTACCTCACAACATAGTGATAGGTCTAGATGGATACACAGCACCAGGGCCTGAGAGTGCTGAATAAACCTTCATTCCTCCTCTAGTAAGTACAGTAAATCCCTAGAGGGCAGTCCCCAAAGGCCTTGATTACCCCAACTTTGGAGTACAGCGAGAAGTGGAGCTTCTGGAGCCAGCGCTTTCTCTGCTCAATTTTGTGTATTCTTTTGCTCTTTCATCTGAAATCTGACCCAGCCCCATGGAAACTGGCTGCAGACACCCAATGGCAGTGGGGTGCCAAGGGGCAGGGGAGCAATCGGCTCCCAGTGCAGACAATGAGGGGTACCTTGTCTGTAAAGGATATAGAAAAATAAATAAAGCCAACAAAAAGTCAGTCTGGTTTTTGTTACTGCCATGTACCGGCACTTCTAAACAAGGTCAGTGATAAAACACTCCTCCCGGGGGGCAGACGCTCCTGGCTCCCCCTTGGTATGCTGCTGCCTAATGGTCCTCCAGAAAGGAGCCTCGGGGGCTGTAAATATCAGGAAAGAACTCAGCAAGGCCTGGCAGAAGAAGCCAGAGATGATTTGGAGAATAAGCCCATTGATAATTGCAATGGCAGTGTGGATTTGGGGCTCAGGAGACCGGGAAGGGGAGGGTGCCACACTGTGAAGTGAGGGTAAGGCAAGAGAGTGGAGGTAACCGCTGCGGGCTCTGGCTGGGAGAGGCATCGTCTAGGCCCTTTAGACGTGGTCAGGAAGAGGGTGTACTTCATCTCCCTTGGGCCTGGTAGGAAGCCAGCGCTGATGGGTTCCAGAAGGAAAGCCCCCAGCCAGGGCAGCCGCTGCCAGCTGGTGTTGGCTGGCGTGGGTGCTGTGCCACCCCACTCTTTTGGACCGGCAGGCTGCTTGCCATCTCCCAAAGGGGACTGGCCTCTTGACAAGGTTAGGAAAGGAGCCAGGGCTGCCCTATGGGCTTGGGGGCTGGTAGGGCGTTGGGGAAGGCAGGATTCACATTTCTCTAGCCTGGACAACAAGCCTGTGCGTGAGGATCAAAATGAGCACTTTCAGGGTTTTATTACTATTATTTACTAAACAAGTTTCCTTGCAGGGTTGTGGAAGGGGCCCATGCGGAAGGATCTGTCTAGAGGAGGGGGCTCCGCATGTGTACAAGGGAAGGAGGTGTGTCCTTGGGACTGGCTGGGGCATGGCCCTAGGGAAGTGTGTGCGTGTGTTTGGGGGGGGGGTCTGGTCATGTGGCCCCTTCCCTGACTGAACCCCTTGCAGGGCCCCATGCCACACAGCAATGCTGCGTCCGTTGCAGAAGCAGACACCTTTGGCTCCTGCTGTGTTGGAAGCAGGTGTGCATTAGTCAAGGTGGCCTCAGTGGTCCTGGGTAGTGGGGCCCCCGCAGTGAGAAAAGCAGAGACCTCTTGGGCCCGGGGGTGTAGGAGTCACTCTCCCTGATCTGCTCCCAAATGCAGGTGCATCTGGTTCCATTTGGAGCCAGTGAGCTGGCTGATGGTGGCTGTCTGGGGCTCCTGGGGCTGAGCAGCCAGGCTAAGCTTAGCCCACAGGCACTTCCCAGAAACTGGTGGCACTGTCACAGTGTTGGCTGGATGCTGAGGAGTTGGCAGGATACAGTGCAGGAACAGCAAATAGGTTTTAATCTGGGTGTCAAGTTGAAACAATTGGTACCAGCTTCCAGGAGGGCTGTGTTGGGAAGGATTCTGAGGTGTTGTCTGAGCTCAATGGGAAGAGTGCCCTGATTGATTCATGAGGTCTATCCTGGGCAGGAGAAATGGAAGAGTGGCAAGGGGTTTGCCATCCCTGGTGTAGTGGAAAAAATACAGAGAGCCTAGATTTGATCTTAGGTGAGTGGCCCCAGTTTTTCCTCTCTCTCTTTTTTTTCTTTTCTGAGACAGGGTCTGGCTGTGTTGCCCAGGCTGGAGTGCAGTGGCACAATTTCAGTTCACTGCAACCTCCACCTCCTGGGCTCAAGCCATCTTCCCACCTCAGCCTCCCAAGTAGCTGAGACTACAGATGGCCGCCACCACGTCCAGCTAATTTTTGTGTTTTCAGTAGAGGCGGGGTTTCACTATGTTGATCAGGCTGGTCTTGAACTCCTGACCTCAGGTGATTCACCCGCCTCAGCCTCCCAAAGTGCTGAGATTACAGGCATGAGCCACTGCAACTGGCCCCCCAGTTTCCTCATTTCTAAAATGAGGGTAAAAATGTGGCCCTTCCAACCTGATAGCCTTATTGTGGGCACTGAGTAAGATAGCAGAGCGAAAACCCTTTGTAAAATATAAAAAAGCGATACAAACCCAGAGTGGGGGTTTTGTTGTTACTGAGTCTCCCAGGAACCTGGAGTGACTTCCCAATAATAACGTCTGCCCCACTGGGGACTACTCCATGGTCTGAGTGCCTGAGAGGCTTGGTTGACAGGATGTGTGACCGGCGCAGTGCCCGGCACCCAGGCCTTTGATACACTCTTGGCCAAGTGTCAACGAGGTGTTTGGTCATGTTTCCAACTCTAAGTCACTTCATTTCTGTCTGACTCTCTCCCTGGCTTAAGATTTAGAGACTGTTTTCATGTCTAATGAAAGAAGGACAGAAAATCTCTCTCTAGAACCTTGTCTCTTACTCTCCATTAAAGGTAGCAAAATTGCTTTATAAAGTCAAAACGCCTGACAAGAACGCGTACTAATAATGCATGAATTATGCAAATCTGTGTAGCACTTGATTTGCATAATGGAGGGGCTGGAGGAGGGTTGGGGAGGGGAAGGAGTGAGGGTGAGGGCGTCTGCCCAGATCTGTGTGTAACGGGGGACATTCATTTGCTCCCTCGGGAGGAGTCCCCTTCTGCAAGCCCCCACTGGTCCCGAGGGTGTGTTCTTTGGCCTTCCCCTGCTGGCCTGGTGTCTGCCCTTTGTGGCCTGGCTGTGCAGCGCCCCCTCCTACTTTTGGGGCAGTCACCGAGGCAGGGGCACAGTGCCCTGGACTCTTGTGTAGAACTGGCTTCATTAAATCTCACAGCCGCCCCTCCATGTACAGACAGCCTTCCCTGAAAGTCCCCTGGGTCATTATTTCTCCAAACTTCTGTCTTGCTGAGGCATTGGACTTCGTTAAGTGCTGTCTGGAATTGTAACTATTGCCAACTGCCTTTTTCTCGGGTTCTGTGGGAAGCAAGGGTGAGAAGGAGTCTCCGGGAGAGAACTCCCCACCTACCCTGCCTGGTTTCTCTCTCGGCGTTTCTCACTGTTGCTTTGAAAGGTTTCAGCCTCTGCTGTAAGGGGCCTCTTGCTTTTCTCTCCCAGCCTCCCTGCATACTCGCTAATCTTGGGACTTTAGATTTGATGAGGGGCCGGGCGCAGTGGCTCACACCTGTAATTCCTGCACTTTGGGAGGCCGTGGTGGGAGACTTGCTTGAGGCCAGGACAATATAGCAAGACCCCATCTCTATTAAAAAAAATATTTGACGAGGGCTGAGTTTGGGACTGAATATACTTTAGGCTTGAGCTCAGTGGGTGCTGCCTGGAAGCCTGGGGATGTGGGGGCTCAGGCTGAAGAGATGCTGGGAACCAGTTGTGGAGAGCCAGGGAGCTGGCTTTTTTGTCTAGAACCTGAATGGGGCAGCTTCTTGTTCTCGGGAGGGGAACTGTTCTGCAGGGTGGATGGATGCAGGGAGCCAGCCCTGGTTGGGAGGTGGGAGGGGCAGGGACCATATCTAGCTCCTGGAGAGGCCAAGCAGACTATCAAGGCTACAAACAGGCTGGGGGTTAGCTTATTTCAACATACTTCTTCAGCATCTATGTCTATGCGCTGGGCTTGTGCTAGGCCCTAGGTGTCAGAGATATAAAGACACTCACAGCTGCCATTTATTGAGCTCCTATTATAAGTGTCAGGTCCTTCACTAAGCCACTTATTTACATGTGTCATCTCATGTAATGTGTATGACAACTTTATGAGGTCACCACTCTTACTGCCCCATTTTATAGATGAGTAAGTTGAGGCTTGGTCACACGGCGAGGAAGTGGCAAAGTGGGGCTCTAAGTGAGGTCTTCGGACTCCAAAGCCCCTTCTCCAGACCGTGATGCTTTGCTGCCTCTGTTGAGTCAAACTGGACTCTTCCTTTGAGACCCTGATGGTAACAGCAGTGTAAACAGATGGTGAGCACAGTGTAGTGTAATATATGCAAGGCGAGAGGTTGGAACCAGGCACAGAAGTAGCACTGAGCATTTAATTATGTCAGGGAGGGCTGGGGAAAGCTCGCAAAGGAGGGGGGAGGGTCCCTGAATGAGCCACAGGAGGGAAACCAGATTCTGTCTGGCACTTAGGGAAGCGGCCAGTGGAGGCTGCAGGTCAGTGGGCTGGGGTGAGGGGTAGGGGCTTTAAATCCCAGATGCTTATAGCCCCCTTCTTCCCCACTTTTGGGGTGTGACCAGGTGATGTGGAGCTCAGGAGTTAATGGCTGGGATACGCAGGAAGGTCAAGTGTGGGGTGCTGGCCCAGGGCCCCTCTCCTCGGCCTGTATGTTCAATGGGTGCACTGGCCTCCCTGTCTTGGCCAGACAGCTCTGAGAGCCAGGGCTCTGTGGGTGCCTGAACTGTGTGTGGACCCTGCCTGGGATGAGGCCACAGCTGCTCCCACACCTGCACCTGCTCACTCCCAAGAAGGGGGCCGCCATGATCACTGTGGAGGCCAGGGTGGGAGGACCCTCTGGACCATGTGGTCCCATCCCATTGAAGGGCAAAGAGGGGATCTGAGGCCCAGAGACTGGAAGTGATTTGCTGCAAGTCATACAGCCAGCAAGAAGTGGGTCAATCCCCCAAGGTTCTGGTTTGGAGCACTCCCGGGGGTCTCCCCTCACCCCTCACCCTGGGCTCGCCCTCTCCAGGCTGTGTGCCATCCTCACCACCTCTGCCGTGCCCTCGCTCACCCACGTGGCTACACTCTCGCGTGCGTTTCCCTCACACCTGGCCATCCTCTTAGGCCAGGCCAAGGCTTTGCTCCGGAGAGAACTTAAACGGCATTGTCAGATGAGGAAGGAGCAGAACCTGCCGATCCCATGACCTCTTGACAGGCCATCGGCACACACTCAGCCCGCTCTCCCCAGCCCTGCACAGGCCCCTCAGCTCACACATCTCGTCCTTACTTCTGCTAGCAAGCAAAGATGACTGCAGGTGCTCTCATTCGGGGATGGGGATGTAGTAGGGAGACAGTACCTGCTAGACAGAGCTGAACAAATTTCTGCAGAAAGTTTGGAGCGAGGGGGGCCCCATGATAGAATAACAGGCGTGAACCAGAAGCCTAATTCTATTGCTTAGAAGCTGTGTGGTTTTAGGCAAGTGACTTAACCTCTCTGGGTTTCAATCTCCTTATTAATAAAACAGGTACGAATAGTGCCTTGCTCAGTGGTCCCCTAACTTGGCTACATTTTGGAATCCCTTGGGGATCTTTAAAAAATGCTGATGCCTGGCTCCCAGCTTCTGACCTGAAGTCACTGCCCTGAGGTGCAACCTGGGTGTGGGGATTTAAAAAATCTCCCTGGGTGATACTAATGTGCAGCAAACTTTGGGAACCACTGTTCCAGGGTTTGTTGGGGATTAAAGGAAGAATGCAGACACGTGGAGAGCGCTCACTAAATGGAGGTGATTATTTCAGTGTTCATCTCCCTGCCTCTCACTCCATTTAATGTGGGGTCTGCGGGACTGAGGTTTTCATTTTTATACCACAGTGGGTTTGCCGGAGTGCTGACCCTGAGGGGGCTGTCAGCGGCCCATCTTTACCTGGAAAAGCCCCTCCCTTGCGCCCTCACCATCTCTGCAGCCCTAGGGCAGGCCTCAGTCTTTCTGACAGGCCCCAGGGTCCTGATTAGGCTGGGCTTGACCCTGCCAGGGGCAGGCGTGCCCCTGGTCTCCACCTGGTGGCTTTAGGAATGGAAATGCTGGTTCCCACAAAGGCTTCTGGGAGACAGAAGCCTAAGATGCCAGGGTGCGGTGCACACACTCAGTCTGGATTCGGTGGCCTGACCTGGGGGATCTGGGGAGGGTGTTGGTGGGGGCAGAGGCATGGGAGGGGCTGCTTCTTTGAAGCTCTCCACTCTGCTCCTTGGTACTGTCTGAGGCCCTGCAAACCTGAGCAGAGGCTGTGAGGGAAGACACATTTCCCCAGATTCCTCAGCTGTCCTGACAGGAAGTTGTGCATCACTGGGCTGACAGGAAGGAAATGGCTCTGCTGTTTGGAAAGAAATAGAGAATTCTAACTGGGGCTGAGGGAAAAGGTGTCCGCTTGGAGAAGCCGTTTTGTCCCAATATGAGGACTCTGTCTCTGCAGCCGGTTGCTCCCTGTTTATTTTCCTTTGAATGACAAGGATTGGCTTCAGTTAATGAGGAGCGGTGAGAGGAAAGTGAGAAGGGGCCTGTGACATTTTGGGACGCGGAAGCCTTCGCAGGAAACCTGGCCCTCTGCTTGTAATCAGCATCTTTCTTTCCCAGCTCCCTGCTTCGGGGACTGTGAGGTGACAAAGGATTTTGTGATCTCACACGCCGCTTTTTCCTCCATCCACCAACCATACCTTTGGAAATGCTTTGATTTCTATTTCTTTTTACCACCCCAAAAACACAGTGGATCTTTTAATAGCACAAGGCCTTTTGAATCTCTAACCAATCAGTCTCCAAATCCTATCCAAAGTGCACTTAGAATAGACACTTTTAATAAAATATATTGCTTTTAAGCCAGTGTAAACCTGTGAAATTTGTACATTTCTTTTAGAGCATCTCTACAAATTTTACATTATTGAAATCACCACCTAGTGACCTTTTAGGAAATACTAGATAAATTGCAAGAGACAAATAGACAAACCGAATGGAGTAAGTACAATTTCCAGTGCCTTTCCTGCTAGGTTCCCAGGCTGAGTCTTAGAAATCCCTGACTCCCTGTGCCCCTCCCCCCAGCTCTGTGACCTAGCCCCTGCCCTGCAGGCCTCTCTGCCCACCCTGCCCCTGGCAAGGAGCTCGTAGCTGGGGCGTCCTCTGAGAGCCATTTGCAGCTCTGAGAAGCGGCTCTGGTATGTGGCTCCTGGCACCTTGTCCCGTCTGTGTTTGTCTCTGCGCTCCATCATTCAAAACACTTCCACCAGTGGCCAGGGCCCCTAGAAGGGCTCTTGGGGGTGGCTGAGTACTGCTTCGGAAAGGCTCAGATGCTCTGTGGCCGAATGTGCCCCAGGCGAGGTCCTCAGCCTTGTCAAGTGAGAGCTGAGCGGGGGTCTGAGTCCAGCAACCCTCACTCACTGTGGAGCACTCTCTGTGCCTGGGCCAAACCTTCGTCAGCCAGGTGTGGATTATCCATTTTGTGGATTGCCTGTAGTGTCTTTTCCAAACCCAGGTCACATTCGTCCCTGCTGCTGTCTCACTGCATGAGGACCTTTCCTCCCTACCAGCTGGTGGTGCTTAGGGGATGTAAACCAGGTGTCGTATCTTGTTTGTATTTTGTACAGGGAAAACAGAATTTGGAAGACAGATGGTCTCTAAAATCACATTACCAGAGCCTCCAAAGGGTCTCCTGGAGGCTCAGTGCTCCTTTGGGCTATGGGATCTGTTCCCCTTCTGGTGTGGGTACGCAGAGCCTTGGAGCAGTGATGGGGGTGGAGGGAGCACAACTGCGCCCTGCTTCCTCAGGTCTGCAGATCACAGGTCACTCGATGGTGGTGGGCACGTGGTTATGCACTCATTTCATGGATAAGTGAACTCAGTCACCAGCTCAGCTGCTTTGCCATCACTACACAGCGACCTGTGTCAGCACCACTACTGGGGGTGTTACTTGGGTCCCCTGTATCTCAGTTGCTGTTTTTCCCATGGAGTGGCCCGACTGCCCCCCAACATGGGGAGGGAGGGACAGCAGAAGGCAGATCAGCGGTTAGAGATGTCCTGAGTGGCACTGCTGGCCCTTCTGTGGATAAAGTAGCTTCGGGAGAAATAAGGTACCGTCAAAGCTACCCAGGCTTCATTGGCTCCTTAATTTGATAATTGATTCCACAAACATTAATGGAGTTTTTCTCACATTCCAGGCACTATGCAAGGTGCTGGGGGTGGGGAGAAACAGAAAGATGACAAAGACTTGGTTCCCACACTCAAAGAGCTCGCAGCCTGGTAAGCAGATTCTCAATGCACTTAGAATTGTCTCCTGAAGAGGCCTGAAGGGACAGGGTGGAGGAAGCGCAGAGGCGGAGGCAGCTCTGGAGGGTAGGGTGGTGGGAGTGGTGAGAGCGGAACCAGCCCTGAAGGTTGACTGGGAATGGGAAAGGCTAAGGCAGGGAGGTTGTTCCTGGCCCAGCAAGCACATGGAAAGGTTGAGGGAAACGAAAGCTTGGTGCATTTCGAAGGAGTGTGAGCAACTCGGTATGGCTGGAATTTATGGTGTGAGTATGAGATACGGGGCTGTAGAGGCAGGCAGGGGTCAGATCATGCCTTGCTTAGGGGTTCTGCCTTCATCCCAGAGGCTGTGGGGAGCCACAGAAGGGATTTAAGGAGTGGGATGGCACGATTTGTGCCTTAAATTACTTGCTATGGAATCTACATGGTATAGCAGAAGGAGCCCCGGAGTAGGGGAAGGAGCTAGGCTCTAGCTCTAGATTCTAGATCTGGATCTAGCAGCTGGGTGACTTTGGCCAAGTCGAGGCCTCAGTGTCCTGGCCTGTAAGATGTGAAGACTCTAAGGTCTGTCTTAGCCCTGATGTTCTCCACACCCGTGGCCACCTTCCTGTTTGGCCCCCACACTCTCTGTTCTGTACTTGTCCATCCACCTCTGGCCGCCTGACCCCTGTCAGCTGGCTGTCCCACCATGGTCAGCAGCTGGTGGCAGCTGGAGGGAGAGGGGCGAGTCCTCCAGGAAGCATGTGCACTCCTGGCCTTGTAATTCAGGCCTGCCTGGCTTCTCCTCTTCCAGCCCTGCAAGAGCGCCTTCCTCCCCTCTGACCTCAGCATACCTGGCTCCCCACAGCACATAGCCCTGGCTGGGCCCAGCTGTGTCTCTTCAGTGAGACAGTTCACCCCCTTGGGCCAAAATCCCCATCCACCTGGCCCCCACGTGACAAGACGCAGCTGCTTCGGAGTTGCCATCTGGTAGTCCGTGACATCTGCGAGATGTCCGTGCATTTGGCTGGTGCGAGCTTTTTCCTTTGCTCTGACCCAAGCTTTGATGGCTCAGTGTGTCATCATCATGTCTGGGAGCCCCAGACTGGCTCTTCCTGCCCAGGAACCCCCAGAGTCACTTCTGCAGGATGCCTTGAAACAGCTGTGGGTGGAAAGTCAGGTTTTCCCCCATAAGCATCACTTGTTCTGCTGCCTTCCCAGCTTCTGTGCTCTGGGCCCAGAGCTCCTCCAGGGTGAGGATCGGGGAGGAGGAGTTGGCTGGGTTGGCTGTTTTCCTAGGTCTTTGATCACAGCTGTTACATGTAGATAGGCTGGGCGCGGTGGCTCATGCCTGTAATCCCAGCACATTGGGAGGCCGAGGCGGGTGGATTACGAGGTCAGGAGATCGAGACCATCCTGGTCAACATGGTCAAACTCTGTTTCTACTAAAATACAAAAAAAAAAAAAAAAAAACCCACAAAAAACAAAAACCAACCAAACAAACAAACAAACAAACTAGCTGGGCATGGTGGTGGCGTGCGCCTGTAGTCCCAGCTATTCAGGAGGCTGAGGCAGGGGAATTGCTTGAACCTGGCAGGCGGAGGTTGCAGTGAGCTGAGATTGTGCCACTGCACTCCAGCCTAGCAACAGAGCAAGACTCTGTCTCAAAAAAAAAAAAAAAAAAAAAGGCTTAAACAATGGGTTCTAAGCAAATAAGTATCTGTTTAGTCAGTGGAACGAGGAAACAAAAGTTGATGGTGTTCTCCCCACAACTGGAAGTGTTGTTCCCCACCTAGATGATGGGGCCTGCAGGGAAGTGGTTTTGCACGATTCTCCTCTTCTTGGGAACAGGCCATAGGGTAGCATTCCTTCATTCACTCATCAAGTATTTATCGAGTGCCTACTGTGTGCCAAGTCCTCTGTGAGGTGATGGAGCAGAGAGACAGAAAGGACCCCGACTGTGCCATGAAGCAGCCCCGAGCCTGGAGGGCCACTCAGAGGGAAGCCAGGGGCGGCGGCTCTCGGGCTCCAGCCGAGTTTCCTTCAGACCTAGCCCCTTTAGCTGACAATCTTAAAGCCTGGTCCTGGAAAACAGGAATAGTGCAAGAGGGATGAAATATGGGTGAGGAGAGTGAGACAAGGGCGGAGGTAAGAAAGAGGGATGGAAGAAAAGACGCAGCAAACTTTCCCGTGAGAGAAACGCTCCAGACAGCGCCCCAGTTCCCAGCTGAGACTCCCAGCCACAGTCAGCAAGAACCCACAGGAGGGGAGGCCCACATCCCTGCTCAGCTCTGCCCTGGCAAGTGGGGTCGGACATGGGGCATTCCCTGCTTGGGGTCTCAGTCTCTCCATCTGTAAAACGAGGCTTTGGACTAGGGGAGCTCAGAGATCTGTTTAGAACTAATATTCTGTAACCGGTGCAGGGCAAAATAGAGGGGGGCAGGAGCCCAAATTAAGGCCAATTGAGTATCAGGTGGGGTGTTCCTCTGGCTCCTCCTATCTTACAACAGTGAGAGGGACCCAGGGGTACTGTGGGAGTCCTACCATCTCCTCACTTGTACGAGGTACCTTCTGGCTGCTCTTCCGGCTGCTCAACACTCAAAGAAGGAAGGTGCTGGGTGTCCTTGTTTGCATATTTTTCTGGCATGGACACATTCTTCTTGGAGTTTCTTGACATTAGGGCCTCTTGAAACGCTCAAGGTAAGGGCTGCTCTGCCTGGCAGACATGCGTCAGGTGCCTTTGGCTCCTCCTTGGCAAGTCTGCCTCCAGACGCCCTCAGATCCTGTCCCCATGCCTGGCCATGGGGGCTGTCTGACCACTGATACCAGAGGGTCACATTCTAAAGAGATCTCATGCAGGTCACACTCATCAGTCTATACAGAAGACTTGGAAATGTTTTGGCAACCCCGTGTTAGAAGAGTGGGGTTTCCTAACTGTATGGCTTTGGGTAATTGCTTAAATCCTCCCAGCCTCGGTTTTTCCATCTGTGGGTTAGGAGTGGTCCTCTCTACCTCCCAGCCTCAAATAGGAAACTGTGCAAGAAAATGCTTTGTAAACAGGAAAGCCCTAAACTGACATCCAGGACACAGTGACTCAGTAGCAAATATATTCTGATATTCAGCCTTCTCCATGGTTACAGCCTCCTCTGTGCCAAGAAATTCAAGTCACCAAGGGTTAAAGCAAGCAAGGTACATGGCCATGATTGTCCATAATTGATGAAATAAACCTTAAAGGAGTGACATATAATTAATTGCAATTAATCCAGGCACTGTGACACCACCTTGCTAAAAATACTGTCTACTAATAATTGCTTTGATCCAGCAGAATGATGCCTGCCCATGAGCCTGGCAAAGTGTCTGCTAATGGAGTGCACATAGTGGGTGTGGAAGCTGGCAGGCATGGGGGCAGAGGGCGGGAAGGGGGCCCCAATTCTCTCAGACCCTGTGGCAGCAAATACTACATATATAGAGTGATCATATGATTCATTGTCTAAACTGGGACACTTTCGAGATTATTATATTAATGATTACCATTCATAGTAATAACTATGCCAGATAACAGGCATACACTGGACTCTCCTGGGTAAACCCGAATGTATTGTCGCCCTCTGCATAGGCTGTTTTAAGCCCGTGGGAACCCTCGACTGGGAGAGTATTTTCACGTTCATTATCTGCTCTTCCTCACAACAACCCTGGAAGGAAGAAAGGAGTTTTAGTCTCATTGAATAGATGTTAAAGATGGTGATGGTGTCAAACGGTCCAGGTCTAGTCTTTGGCCTGGCTTCCTCGGTGGCTGACCCCATGCAGGTAGAGGACAGCTGGTCAGGACCGGGAGTTCTGGGGATGTGGAAACACGTGCAGCTCAGGGGGAAAGAAGTAGCAAATCCGGCTTCAGTGGAGCAGGAACAAGCGACCTCCTCCGTGAAGAGCTCAGGGCAGAGGTCTCAGCTGGGACTGTGCTGCGGTCCTTGCCAATCCTGGGCTTGGAATCAGAAGCTGTGTGTTTCAAGTCTGGCTCCCACACTTTAGCTGTGTGATCTTGGCAAATTGTATAATCATTCTATGCCTCAGTTTCTCATTTGTCAAGTGGGGACAGTTCCTTCCTGTGAGGATTAAGTGAGAGCTTATATGAAGATGGATGGGTAGACTCAGAGCCTATAATATAACAGGTACTCAATAAGTCCTTGTAGAGTTTGAATCTGAGGAGAGTTCCTAGAGGCAGCACCCATAGGGGAACCATGGAGATCCTTCTGCCTTGAAATGGCTCTAACTTGAACCAATTAGGGTGGAATGAGCTCCCGCCTTGAGATGGGGCTGCCTCATGTTCTTGGAGAAAGAAACGGAGGAAATAAACACATGGAGGAATTGGGAGGTTCCCTGACCCCCCTAGACCATGGATAGTCTACTTGGGAGACTTTACTCTATGCCCCGTGATAGGCAGGACCAGCACCCAAGGAGTCTTTGCATCTTGCGGTTTCCTTGAAGCCCTGTACAGGCTGGTGGCCCACGTTGGTATGTGGCTTCCAGCCTTCCTCCAGGCTCTCAGATGAACGTGCTTGGACATGGACAGGCAGTGGGGCTCGTGTGGTGCCCCATTGCTGGAATTCATGGCACCTCAAAGTAAAAGGTAGGCAGGTTGACAACAGTCTGGTGCCAGAGAGCTAGTGAGAGAGAGAAAGAATTATACAAGTCCCATGTTTGGTCTATTAATAGCCTGTGTTTGGTCTCCACCACTTCTATCAACATCGTCCATCACATCCAAACAATTGAAAAACCTGTGCCAAATGTTAGGAAACTCACGGCTGTGCTGTTTCTGAAAAACAGCATTTCTACTTCTTATGCCGCACTGAGATGCCAATAGTTCCATGCCAACTGGTTATTTTTCCAGACCATTTCCCTTTATTTATGTTTAAGCTTTTGTATTGTTGAAGCCAAAAGAAGATAGAGAACCTGGAGTAGGTAATTACTGTTTCTCCTGATTTGTCCTTGAATGAGGCATGGAGGAAATGTTCACTCCCCAAACCTGAATTGAGTAGCTGCAGAGGGGTGGAGAGAGGACTAAGACAGGGGCCTGTCCCTTTCAGACAGTGTTCAAGCTGGTGGATGGGCAGAGTCAGGATGTGGCAGAACACCAGCCCCACCCTTGGAAGGCTTAGGGCATTATCAGCCCTTTCTGTTACCGGTGTGTGGCCTTGGGTAGGCCGGAGTCCCTCTCTAGGTCTTAATTTGCTTGTCTATAGAATCGGGGAGTCAGACTTGATGGCTTAGAAGGCCTCGTCCAGCTAAGTCGAGTGTTGGGTGGGGGACTCACTGTCTCACGTTTGTTGGCAAGGCTGTGGGTGTGGAAGTGGAAGGAAGGTGATGCTGCCCTCAGAATGCTGGCAACTCCGGGAAGCCTGGAAGCATGGCTGGGAAACACGGACAAGGCTGTTCTTTATCTGGGAAACTCCAGAACAGCCTCCAGAGATGTCTGTGGAGCCTGCAGGCGGTTGTTTTTCTCACCATATGTGATTTCTGGGTGTCTTAAAAATTTTCATTTGGCCCAAACATTGCCGGGGTTGGGGGATGATTTTGCCCAGTGTGGGGATGGAAATGGGTTTCCCTCTGAGCATCAGGTGGGGAGAGTGGTTTTCTCCATTTTGGAATTCTCTGACAAAGTTGGAAGCTTCAGCTGGGGCCCTAGTGTTGCAGCTTCTGGTGCAGACAGAGGCAAGGGCTGGAGGGAGGAAAGGGGAAAGGCCAATTGCGGGGGCGATAAGGCTGAGAGACCCAGGGTGGGGAGTTGTCTGTAGGCCTTGCTTTGTGTCTTTAAAACCCACATACTTCTCTGTGGCTATCAGGTGATGAAAATCAACATTATTTCAAGTTATAGCCATCTGAAATGAATGTAGCCAGTTCCTTGTAATGAGCTGACCACAGCTCCTGCAGAGAATCTGGGAATCTGTTGTGCGTCTTGTCAGCGATGGCTGGGGCAGGATGGGGAAAGGGAAGCCCAGGCCTGGGGCAAGCCCAGCTAGGCTGGTTTGGTTCTAGTCAGCAACCCAGTCTAACAGGGAGCCCACAGCTTTCTGCAGAGCAAAGTGATTTCCCGCTGTTTTATTCATTTGGGGGCCAGATAGGTTTTACTAAGAGAAAACAAAACTACTTCAAAGCAAGCCATCCAGAAAGCACAATTATTTGTTTCAAATATTCTAGAACATTTAAGAAAATGGGGGTTCCTGCAATCTGGATGAAATATGGGGGCCAGATCCTTGGCAGGTGGAGCAGTAAATATTTGCTAGGTGAACCCCTCATAGTGATAGCAAATTGAGCAGCGTTCTGGGAGGCGCTAGGAGGGTGAATAAAGGTTAAGTGTTTCACTGTAACTCTGTACACCCCGAATGCCAGGACAGATTTGGGGGCTGGGATTAGGGACCTTCAGTATGCTATACAGTTCTCCTGAGATAAAGGTATGGTGTCAGGACCTTCAGAACCTGATGCATAGTGGCAGGTACGCATTCATCAAAGCCGGAGGAGGCTGTAGGGACTTCTTGACACCACAAGAGTAATGTAATTGCTAACTGACCAAGAGCACTCACATTCCACAAGCAGAGGAGGCTAAAAGCTAATCAGGAGCCCATTTTTTATTGGAGAAGGAAACAGTGACTAAGTGACGGGCTTGGAGGTGACTTCCAGGATAGGCATACAGGCTTTTGGAGAACAGATGAATTCAGGGACTGGTTGTTATATTTCCATTAATAGGAAAAGCAGGGTGGGCCGGGCTGCCTGCCCCTGTGAGCATAGGCTGGGAGCCCCAACACCTGAGTTCTAAAGTTTTCTCCAAAACAGGATGCTGTATGATGGGGGCAAGGCAGCCTCAGTGTCCTCGTGGAGAATGAGGGTTGTGGAACCAGCTGATCTCCTGGTGTTCTGTACGTTAATGAGTGTGTGTCCCAGGGAGAGGCTCACTTGTCAAAGACATTGACATAGACACCATGATGCTAAAGTCAGAGCAGGGCTTCACAGAGGCATTTGTTTCACTGGGACCAAGCACTGCAAGCAGATCTTTGAAAAAGAGCCATCCAAAATAGAGTCTCTCCAGGGCTACATTGAGAGGAAGTGAGTTTCCAGTCCCTGGAGATAATCAAGCAGAGACTGGATGGCCATGTGCCAGAAATCTTAGAGAGGAGACTCATGGGGCACTGAACTAGATGGCTTCTAAGCTCCACTGCTTATGTGTATGACTGTCTGTTTCACAGTGTCTTAGGGCTGTAAGGGCAACCCCAGCCTCCTGGCTTCTTTCTTTGTGCCCCAGAGCAGCAATTCTCATTTCTGGCCCGCACATTGGATTCACTGAGATCTTTTTTTAAAAGTTAGTGCCGAGACCTCACTTGCAGAGATTCCGATTTAATTGCTCTGGGGTGGTGCCAAGCCCCTCAGTCCTACAAGGACCTGGGCTGTTGGTGCTTGATGGGCTTCCATCCCACCTCCATCCTCCCTGTAGGGGTGGGGAGTTACAAACCCTTCTGCTCCCATTCTGCCTTTGTATGGAGCCCAAAGGTTTAAGCCTGTTTTTACCGTTCCATATTCATTTACCCAACAAACATTTGTTAAGTGCTTGCTTTGTGTCTGCAAGAATCCTAGGTGGGCCAGCTTTTGGCTACCTTAGGAGCAGCAAGGACCAAACTGCCTTTAAAAAGGCCTCATCTTGTATGTTTTCACCTCCCGCACTTAGCACAGTGCCTGGCACATGGCAAACATGTAATAAAAAGTTTGATGGAATCGCATGGAATCTTTGCCAATATTGTAAGTGGGGCAGGAAAATAAATTATAAGCAAGCATGCAGTAGAGAATTCATGATATGCCAGTTCCCCTCTGCCCAGACCTTATAAAGGAAACCATCTCCTTAATTGGGATTATGTTTGTGGCCTGAAGGGGTGACCCATCCAACTGGATATTTTGGGAGTGTGGTCTCCTAAGTGACCTTTTTCTGCCTTCCTTGGGGCATCACACAATGGGAGAGCCAGGGCCTGGGGAGGATCATTTTCTCTTAATTGGTGTCCTGGTCGTCACGCTGGCTTCACTAAACATTAGCAGGCCACCCTCTGCTCAGACCTGAATGCCCTTGTTATTAACTGCATGATGTCCCTCAGACATCAGGTTCCGACTCCTTCTGGGAGTGACAATGTAGAGATCCAGTGAAGTGCTCCAGGGCAACTTGACTTTATGAGTTTTGTGTTGAGACCACTGGCTTCCTTCACTCCACAAGTATTATCTGCCTAGTTTCCCCGTGCCAGGCCCAGTCTGCAGAGATGGTGCAGACCCCAAGCCCTGACCTCAGTCTGTTCACCGTCTATCATACCACTAAAGCCACACGACTGGGGGCTTCTTCAGAGAGCAGGTGGGACCAGTGAGGGCAGGGCCTGCAAGGGTGATGTTCCAGCAATTGCCATCCTGTCTTCGTGAGGTTCCCTCTGGATCAGTGGTGAGAGCACAGGTTCGAATCTAGCCCCCACCTCTTCCTCATCCAGGGACAGTGGGAACGTGACCCTCTCCAGGCTTCAGATCCCTCATCTCTAGAATGGGGCCATGGGTTGTTGTGAGGACCTAACGAAATTAGCACAGTGCCTGGCCTGTGGTAAGTGAATAATAAATGTTAGCTCTTACTTTCATCACCTCTCTTTAGTTTTGATGAATTCGGAATTTCAGGATGGAAGTGTCTACCTGCTTGACATATCTCAAAAATTTTGCTCCCTTCCTTCAAATATTCAACATTCAACGAATATTTATTGACTTACTATGTGCCAGACCAGTGTCCTAGGCATGGGGCTCTTGGAGTGAACAAATGCAGTGTAAAAATTCCCCACCCTCTGGGGCTGACATTCTGGTGGGGGTGAGAGAACAACATCAAGTGGGAAAATGGGGTCAGATGGTGAAAGGTGCTCTGATCACCCCAGCTGGGCAGTGCCGACGGGGGACACCAGGCATGGCCAGCCTCAGGAAAGGTGTGGGGCCCAGGGCAGACTAGCGGAGTTCCTGGTGCTGAGGTTACCCTGTGTAGTATTAAAGCAGGTAATGGCTCCCAGCTTCGATGGTGGGTATATGGACCCCGTTCAGGGATGGGGGCTGAGGAGGGCACAGGAGGACTGAGGACAGGGCTCCGAGGAGCCACTTGCTCTCGGGTCTAGGTCAGACCCTGCTTCCTGTTGCGGGTCAGCTGGCTCATGATGCCTGGCCGGCTCCTGGGACTGAGAGGAGAGTGTGGATGGTCTCGTCTCAGCTTTCCCCCCACTGGGGATCCACCTCAAGCATCCCCTGGCTGTGGGATTGAGGCATGGGCCCAGAACAGAAGCTTCATGTAAGAAGGTGACTGGGCTGGAGAAAAGGTGGCAGTGAGGTTTAGCCCCATCTCCAGCCCCTGGGACCTGTGGTAAAGATGTCCTCACCCACACAGTGGGCTCAGGCTGGCAGGAAAGATTCCTGGAGCTTGGCCTCTAATATCTATTCTTGAGTTCTGCCGTGGAAAATGCTGGTCACTCGAGCGCAAAGGAACCACTTGTGGGTCTTCTCCCTCAGCCCGGGCTTCCTGCCCATTCCTGGCTGTCCCAGCCTGCTGTGTCCTCCAGGGCCCCCTGACCTGACCCTTGGCCCATCTCTTCTTGACCTTGCACTGTGGGCAGGACAGAGAGGCCAGGGAGAGTGTCCAAGAGGGAGAGGATGGGATGTCAAGGTGACGGGGCGATGATGGTGAAGAGGGTAGCCTTTGGGACGAGTTCCTGGGAGCTCCTGGACGGGATTCAGGCTCAGCGGTTGGGGTTGGAGGGGGTGGGGAATCCCTGGCATTTGGCAAGTGCCCAACACAGTGCCTGGGCGTGGTAAGTGCTCAGTGAATATATGTTGTATGAATGCACGAGTAAATGAATGTTTGGTTCTGCAGATTGCAAAGGTGTCTTTCTGAAATGCCTCGGGGATATCTTTATAAATTATTGCAGCCATAAAATGCTGATATTGGGGGTGCAGTGAGCAACTCCAGACGGAGGATCAGCTGCATTTACCTGCACTGACATCTGTATGGCAAGAGAAGGTGTGTTTGGTTACAAGGGAATGCATGCTTCTCTTTGTGTGGAAACAGAACGAGATTTTTCATATGCATGATCTCATCTCATCCCCTAACAGCTGTGAGAAAAGTAAGGGTAGTTCTGGTTTGCAAAGAAGAAGCCAGAGGCCCAGAGAGGGTGAAGGACTGATCCAGTGTCACACAGCTAGTTAGTAGCAAAGACATGACTTGAACTCCGGCCTTTTTGTTTCAAATCCTATGTTATTTAGAAAGAGACAAGGAACATCTTCGTTAGCCCCCATGACTAAAAATAGGAAGCTTGCCTTGTTGTGTTTGAGGAGAAGATGGTGTGAGTGGGTTTTGTGGCTGACCGTTTCACACCCAACATTTCATCATCTATAGAAATGCCTGGGAAAAGAAAACTCCTAAGAAAAAAAAAAAAGGAATGAGTGTTGGACATGTCCTTATGACCTGTTTGTCATGGCATGTGTGCTCGGCGCCTTGGTCATCAGGCTTAACTGAACTTCGGAGAAGGTTCTGTCCAGGATTCTCATTTTACTGGGGGCTGAGGCTTAGGAGAAGGAAGCAACTTGTCCAGGCCAGGCATTCGCTACGGAGGAGGCTAAGACCCCTGTGCCCTCGGATCCACACCCTGGGCCTCTGTTCCAGAGCTGTCTTGGCTAGCAAGCATCAGGGTCTTGGCCCTTCTCCCTTCTCAGGCTGGTCAGAGGTCCAGCTGCCCTCTGGAGTCCCCAGAGTCTCCCTTCCCACTCTGACAGCATCGGCTGTCTCTCCTGGTCTCAGGTTGGACAGTCCTGGGAGAGAGAGCATCTGAGTGACTTCATTCTGTCACTTCATTCATTAGTGATTGAAACAGGGTTCTGTTAGCTGACTTCTAGCAGTGGCCAGGCTGGGAAGCCGCTCTGAGGATGCTGGGAGGGCCAACGGCTGCAATTATTATTATTATTATTGTTATTATTATTTTTACTGAGACAGAATCTTGCTCTGTCTCCCAGGCTGGAGTGCAGTGGTGTGATCTCGGCTCACTGCAACTTCTGCCTCCTGGGTTCAAGCCATTCTCCTGCCTCAGCCTCCTGAGAAGCTGAGACTACGGGCATACGCCACCATGCCCAGCTAATTTTTGTATTTTTAGTAGAGATGGGGTTTCATCATGATGGCCAGGCTGGTCTTGAACTCCCGACCTCAAGTGATCCACCTGCCTTGGCCTCCCAAAGTGTTGGACTTATAGGCATGAGCCACCACGCCTGGGCTTGCAAAATTAAAATAGGGTGCTCCACCTGGAAGGAGGAGGCTGTGCTAAGATAGGAGCTGAGGATGATGGATAAGAATGAAAGATCCCAAGAACTGGACAGCGTGAGATTGAGGAAGGAGGAAGGCCAGGGCTTGGTGCTGATGTAGAGGGAAAAGAGCCTCAGGTCTCCGTGGAGAACAGCGACCAGTGATGTGGTCTTCCCTTTAGTGGAAGAGGGGCTGGTTTAATTTGCATAGCATTAATTAGCAAGAGTATCTAATTAGGACAACCATTACAGAACCACAGTCATAAGCCGATGTTGAATATCAATCAATTTTGGAGCCTCTCCATGAAATTGAAGGAAAAGTTGACCTTATTAGATAGAAAAGATTTCTAAATCAATTATTTCCCAGATTGAATGCACAAAACACAGTGATGTCAGACGGGCACATCAGACCTTAATTCAGTAAATATGAACTTCAGATGCTATCACCTTTTCCCTTTGGGGGTTTCAGCCAGTGACAGAAATCATGAACGGACCACATATGTGTATAAACACACACACGCACACAACCATACACATATACTCTTTGTGGGTAACAGGTTGGTTGGGGAAGGAGCCTGTGCATCATTATCTCAGTTAAGCTAATATTTCAGTTTGGTTCAGTGCCCCTCCAGGACTCTGTAAGCATAGCTTTCTCTTTTTTGTGATGTTCCAACCAATAAAATACATTTAGAACTTCAAAGTCTCTGGGAAGATCTACTATAATCATTACAGTTCTGGCCTGTTTTTGGAAGCTACAAGGCAGGCAATTTATATGGCTGGCTCAGAAGCTGGGGAACACACTCCATCACCCTCTGCACAGCCTCAGGGGAGGAAAGGCTGGAGCAGCTCTAAGAAGCCTCACTGCAGATATTGGAGGGCCACCAAGGCGTGGCCGCCGGAGCAGGTGGGGTGCTGGGGCACAGGCAGGGCATAGAACCTGGAGGCAGACGGATCTGGGTATAAAACCTGGCTTTTGCAAATCCTGGCTTTGCCATGGTGAGCCACGCCCTTGGACAAGTTACCTAACTTCTGAGAGCTGAAGTTTTCTCCTCTGTAAGAGTGGGTTGACGATGCCATCCTTGCATGGTAGGCCCCTATAGATGTGCTTTATTACAGATTATTGTCATCAATGAGAAATCACAGATCTGTGAAGGGCTGGCTCGTGGCCTGGAGCAGAACAGGGACCACATGGATGGAGGCAGCTCTTAGGAATTCTGTTGACATATTTTCAGTCTTTTTCTACACTAAAAAAGCTTAAAAATTAAATAATTGGAGGGGCCAGGCGCGATGGCTCATGCTTGTAATCCCAGCACTTTGGGAGGCCGAGGCGGGCGGATCACGAGGTCAGGAGATCGAGACCACAGTGAAACCCCGTCTCTACTAAAAATACAAAAAATTAGCCGGGTGTGGTGGCGGGCGCCTGTAGTCCCAGCTACTCGGAGAGGCTGAGGCAGGAGAATGGCGTGAACCCGGGAGACGGAGCTTGCAGTGAGCCGAGATTGCGCCACTGCACTCCAGCCTGGGCCACAGAGTGAGACTCTGTCTCAAAAAAAAAAAAAAAAAAAAAATTAAATAATTGGAAATATACTACGTATCGTTTTGGGGTCTGAGTTTATCACTTAATATTCTATCATCAACCGTTCTCCATGTCTTCAGATATTCTCTGCAGAAGTGTTTTTTTTTTGAGACGGAGTCTCACTCTGTCACCCAGGCTGGAGCGCAGTGGCACGATCTCGGCTCACTGCAAGCTCCGCCTCCCGAGTTCATGCCATTCTCCTCCTCAGCCTCCCGAGTAGCTGGGACTACAGGCGCCCACCACCACGCCCAGCTAATTTTTTGTATTTTTAGTAGAGATGAGGTTTCACCATGTTAACCAGGATGGTCTCGATCTCCTGACCTCGTGATCTGCCCACCTTGGCCTCCCAAAGTGCTGGGATTACAGGCGTGTGCAGAAGTGTTTTTAGTGGCTGCGTAGTGTTCCATCACTGCCTGATCTCAAATCTACTTAACCACTTGAAAATTTGTGGGCATTTAGGAATAAATGGCTTTAAAAAATGACTCTCGGCTGGGCGCGGTGGCTCACGCCTGTAACCCCAGCACTTTGGGAGGCTGAGGCGGGTGGATCACTTGAGGTCAGGAGATTGAGACCATCCTGGCTAACACGGTGAAACCCTGTCTCTACTAAAAATACAAAAAAATTAGCCTGGCATGGTGGTGGGCGCCTGTAGTCCCAGCTGCTGGGGAGGGTGAGGCAGGAGAATGGCATGAACCCGGCAGGTGGAGCTTGCAGTGAGCTGAGATCGTGCCACTGCACTCTAGTCTGGGAGACAGAGCGAGACTCTGTCTCAAAAAAAAAAAAAAAAGTGACTCTCATCAAATGGGATATGATTCCTAAGTATTCCTGTGTGTTAAGGATTGTTATTCCGTGTTGAAAAGTTCTGAGTCACGGGGCAAAAGGGTTGACCAGTTGACCACTGGATTCTCTCTGTTCTATGAGCCCCTTATTGGTCCTCAGATAGGAGTGAGTGGGGGCAATGCGTGTGGCAGGTACCCTATCCTGGGATGTATGGCAGCCCTGTGTCACTGCCATCCCCCAAGGAACCATATCAATTTCAAGCTTCATTGATGTTCAGGCAGCAAAGAGAAGATGCTAATTCAACATTTTACCAAATAGAAAACATTCCTAGTTCAGCCAGACTTCTTTGACACGTTTTCCAGCTATTAAAAGCGGTTGGTTAATATTTTTTTTATTGACATGCGATGGAGAATGCAAAGAAATATGTAAGATATCGAGAGTCCCTGTTGATCCAGCACACAGCTTGGTCATCCCACGGGGCTGGAGCTGGCCAGGGAGGTTGTACTGGCCAAAACCAAGAAGCAGGTGGGAGTTGCCTGTTCATATAAAGGTTTTGAGCTTTAGGACAAAATGAAGAGGCTCAAAGGAGAGAGAGAGCATCTGGCCCCTTTCCCTTCACTGCTTCCTTTAAAATGATGGAAATAGACTTGGATTCTGATGTCAATTCATTGCTGCCAAAAGAAATAAATAAGAGGCTGAAATGTGCAGCTGATCCTAAATCCTTCCCGGGGAGGTATGATGCTCCCAGATGCTTTCAGACCCCTTTGAAAAGAAAGTTATGGTCATTTCTGGCTGGAAAACATTGTGAGCTGTCCCCAGTTGATTCATGTAGGGAGGTTTGTCTTACCCTAATACAGTCTGAGTGTTCCTGAATTCACCATTTGCTCTTTTCAGCCCCATCTGGGTCTTGTGTTTGGGTAGCATTTCAGGCATCAGGCAGTGCTTGTGAAGATCAAAACGTTTTGAGGCCCAGCACTGTGCTCACGTTGGACCAGAACAGCACCAGCCCTCCTTAGGCCCCCATACATGTGTGCTGAGTAAATGATTGCAGGCTGCTCTTCATGGAACTGTGGAACATGAAGAGGCTAAAGGAAGACTGGCTTATGTGTAGATCATCTTATGCATAGCAAATAATGGAGACCTATTCCCATAGTTGGACGACCCCATGCAATGTGGAAAGTCAGAGTTAGTGAATAAGCCAGATCAGAAGCTTCTGGTGTATATCACTGTATATATAGAATCTAGCACACTGTTGGATATCTAGCAAGTGGTCAGCAAATGAGAAGTGGTTGAAATTTTTGTGAAAGAGTGAATGAATTAGTTACTTTATTAGTTTTCTTTATATCTCCAGTGGGCCTCAAGAACTGTACCAATGAAATGAATGGGGAGATTAATAGATATCAGGGAGAGCACTTTCATTCCATCTCAGCACACAGAGTGGGGCCGAGAGCATGGACCTGGGCACTTGGAAGTCCTGGGTTCGAGTCCCAAGCCCTCCTCTCATTCTTGTGGTTGCCATATTGGACATACTGCCTCACTCCATAGATCTCAGCTGCTCCTCACATCTGCCTCTGAAAGCTGTCTCTGACCCATCCACAGTGTCCTCCCTCCCTTGAGCTCCCCTAGCTCTACTGTAGGTTTCACTCTGGCAATTGATCATATTCTACCTTACCTTGTTGTCTTAAGATGTCATTTAGGTCTATTTAAATGGATGCTTCCCATGTTTCTAAGTTGTTTCCCATTGGAGAGTGTGCCTGAGGGCTTGTGGGCAGTGCTCTGTACTGCAAGTCAGAGGCCTTGACTTTGAATTCTGGCACAAGCCACCCACCCTCCTCTGGGCCTCAGCCTGCAGTATCTGTAAGGTACAAGGCCGAGGGCTGTTGTGAGGATGGATGAGAACAAATACGTGACACCACCTTGTAAACTGTAAGGTGCCTTCCAGAAATCAGGCATCATTCTTCTAATGACCAACTCCCTGAGGAAGGGGATGTTTCTTTTGTGGTGTGCACCACTCGGGACCAAGTGCAGGGCCGCCACACACACAGTCACTGCTTGGAAATGCTTCCTGGATCTCATCTGCTGCCTTTGCTCAGGGCTGTGTTCCCGCCTTCCTTTGGAACTAGGAGCTATCTCTACTTCCAGCTTCGAAATGCCCAGAGGTGCACCAAGTTCCAATCCAGACACCCTGATTTGTAGAGGATGCAAAGTAAATGATAAGGGTAGTTAACACTTACTTGGCCAGGCACTGTTCTGGGCACTTTGCATACATTAACTCCCTTATTTTCACAACAGCCCTGTGAGGTAGTCCAGAATATTATCTCCATCTGACACAGGAGGCATGCTGGTGCAGAGAGGTGGAGTGGGCGTTCTAAGGTCATGTAGCCCTAAGTGGCTGTCGCAGGGCTGGGACCCAGCAGTCTGGCCCCAGAGGTCATGCTCTTAACCACACTTCTCGGGTTCTCTAAGCTGCCCTGGGGCTGAAAGGCTGTAGTGGAGGCCACAGGGCTCACGTCCCCCACCTAATCCCTAGCAGGAGGGACCCTCAGGGTCCTTCTCCTGCCAGGACCCCTCTCTGCTCCTGTGCTCCCCGGCTTCTCTCTCCAGTAGCTCCTCTGCCGTCCCTGCCTGCCTCCCCTGCCCTTGGCCTAAGCCAGGAGATGAGAGCAGCTGCCGGGACATTCAAATTCATTCCTGAAAGAATTCTGCTTCCGAAATCCTTTGGTTTGGGTTTAAGAGAAAACAGAGGCCCAAGCTGGCGTAATATTGATGCCCAAACCATGTAATAGCGGCACAACAAAGAATGATGTTCATATGAGTTATGAGCATGGAAGCACAAATTCTAAATAACACATCAGCAAACTGAATCTAGCCGTGTATAACAAACATAATACATCGTGCCCAAGTAGGGTTCATCCCAGGAATGCAAATACGACTTAGCCCGAGAAAACAGAGGCTCAGAGGGGGCAGCTGCTGAGACAGAGCCAGCCCAGGCACAGCCCAAGGCTTTTGTGGGGCTCAGGCTGACTTTGTGCTACACCTGCTCCTAGGAGGGGCTGGTAACAGTCCCTCCTGTGTCCCCACCCCTTCTCTTTTACACAGCCGCAGAATAAAGTGAGACGCTGCTTTCCCCACACTCCCTAATTCTCTCTCTCCATTGTTCCTGCAGGACTCCATGTTTTCGTTGGCCCTGAAATGCCTTATCAGTCTGTCCACCATCATCCTTTTGGGCTTGATCATCGCCTACCACACACGTGAAGTCCAGGTAGGTGCCCCCGCCTCACCCCTTCATGCAGCAGCTGATCTTTTGGCCTTGCTCTGAGCCGAGCCCATCCCCACCCCCAAAACCCACTCCCTTAGCAGCTACTTGGGTGATTTTACAAGACGGTGCCCAAGATCGTGGCTCTTCTCTTCTGGTTTGGACCCAAATGGGAGAGGAAACTGCAAGGCTGCCCTGTGGCTTGCAAATAACTGTTAAGTTCTCTTCAAAGTGGGGATCCCAGAGACAAACGTAGGGCTTCATGCTGAGCGAGGCTGCCGTGTATTCGGGACCCTCACTGAGCACCATCGGACTGGGAGAGCCCCTGATGCATTGCTCTGCCTTTTCTGTCTCTTGTCCTTTCTGAACTTGGGCCGCTGAGTTCATCCCTTCAGTGAGGCAGACCTGCCTCGTGTACCCCCGCATATGCTGCACAAAACTCCACCAAGGAGTCTGCTTTTTGTGAATGGTGTGGGCTTCACCCTTGTGGGTCCAGGCTGGGGGTGTCATTTTCTAGACAGAGTAAGAGTCTGCTGTGGCCGAGAAGGCCTCTGTTTCTTGCTGCCCAGGAGTGACTTGGTACCCAGAGGAACATTGGCTGGGCCTGCAGGGTGCACTTCCAGTTTGTCTGACGTAGGGAGGATGGTTCAACCTGGGCCAGGAGGGTCAGACAGGAGGGAACAGATCTGAGGCATCTTTGGTGACAATGAGCTTACCCCAGCCCCCGGCCCTTCAGGCTGACCTGCACTGCTGTGGACCTGAGCAGTTCTAAACTATCCAGATGTTTTTCCTCATGTGCATGTGAATCTGGAAACCATCCTGGTCCTTTGGCTGGAGGAGCACAGATAGATTCACATCTGGGCAGCAGGCGAGAGACTGACGAAGACCAGAGCTCAGAGTCAGAAAAACTGGGGTCAAGTCTCGGCCATGACCTTTTTTCTCGGTGTGTCTTTGGCCAGCCCTGTGACCTTCCTGGGTCTCGATCTTCTCATCTAGAACATGGGGCCTTTATTCCAGCTCTGCTGAGCTGTTGTGAGGATGGGATGAGGAGGGCATGGGAGAGTGCTTTGTGAAGCGCTATTTAACAACACCGTTCAAATCCAGTTCGTTTTGTTACTCGGCATTTTCAGGGTGGAGCAGCTGTGCGGATGCAGGTGGGAGTGCCTCCTCCTCCTAGAGAGCCTTGGCTTTTTGTCCGAAGGTCAGGGGCCACTGTGGCTGGCTGGGATATGGAAGCCTTGGCTCCAGGCCACCTTGGCAGGGCTGCATTCTGTCGATGACTAGAGAATACTGACTTGGATGCTGGGACTCTTTAGCCTCTAAAGGGTTGCAGGTGCTTGGACAGGGGCTGTGCCTGTGCAAGATGCCACCAGGCAGCTTCCTTCATGGAGTCTGAATTGGACAGAGTGGTGGACTTTAACTCAGACCATTGTCTAGTCAGCCCAGAAAGGAGCCAGGAGTACAGGCAGGGAGGACTAGGGCCACGGAACCGAGACAGGACAGAAGTTGACAGTCTGGGCTCCGGCCCTGGTTCCACCCCACCCAAAGCCAGCCGTGGGACCCAGGCAGTCCCTCAGTGTCCATGTTCTCATTTGTAGGGAGACTGTATTACTATGTGTCACCCTGACCTGTGTGGGGAGGTGTCACACACACCAAAGAAAAAAGGCAGAATCATAAAACTCAGTTATGACCCAGGCTTGAGGAAGGAATAGAAGAGGAGCTGTTCTGAGCCTCAACTCCACACTATGGTGGTGCTAAGCCTGATTACTTCCTCTTTCTGCTCCAGGCATTGGGGTGGGTAGAGCCAGGTGTCCCTCCCTCTGATGCTCCTGAGGTCCTTGTTCCCAGTCCAGGGCCTGCAGCCCTAGCTCTCAGCCTGTTCTGGTCCAGCTGCAGCTTGACTCAGTTCCGGCCTGGTGGCAGGGTCATGTTGCTGACAGCCCAGAACCTGGCTGGGTACCCATTGTCCCATGCCCAGCTCATGGCCAATCTCTGTTTCAGCCCTAATCATGGGCAGTAGATGATGCTATTGGGGGTCATTCATTTTGGCCTGACACAATTTGGAGAAACAAAGTGAAATCAGTTGTGTTGAATCCTGACTCTGGGGCTCAGTTTCCCCATTTGAAGTATGGGAACCCCATCACCCACTTTGCTGAACTCTTGCAGGGGTTGGGAACAGTGTAAAGAGTGGGCTTTCACAGAATGGAAACTTTGGTCCCTTTCCTGTGACCTTTGTCCCACTGCTTCTAGCTGGGCCTTGCACTTACCAGCTTGGTCTACCAGGTGGTTACTATCATGACTGCCTGGTACTGGCAGGTGGCTGGGCTTCCTCCTGCTCTGGCCCAGCCCTGCCTGTACCCTGAACTCCCACCACCCAGCCCCTTATCCTCCCTGCAGCCTCTGTCACTTGAGGAAAGTCACCAAAACCGGCTTCCTCTGTGCCTCTTACCTTTCCAGTACAGTTCTTTCTGTGCCCAGCTGGACCTTCTCTTGCCAGAGGGAAATGGGAACAGTCTGGGCCCAGAGAGTCAGCGGGAGGGAGGTTCCTACAGAGCGCCCTTGTATATACCTCACTGGGCCATATTGTAGTTTTCTGTTGGGTGTCTTTCTTCCCTACCTCAGGGACAGTTATCTTTGAATTAATCTTTGCATTTACAGAGACTTATAGTGTCTGACAATATACTCTTCTTGGCAGAGTATAGCACATTTGTAGCACGTTCTTTGAATGGAAAGCATGCTGAGTTCAAGGTAACTATTTTCCAAAGCCGGTCATACCTTGACTTAGCTTTTTGTTCTCGGGCCTCAGTTTCCTTATCTGTTACTTAGCCCCCCAATCTTGTAATTCTCTGATTTAGGTCTGGCTGCTCAGCCAGCTGGGGAACCTGCTTCCTGCGAGTGGAGGAAGGAGTTATCCCAAGTGTGACTGATGAAGTTATGCAGAGGCGAGTGCTTAGCAAGTACCCTTCCACAGGGAAAGGCCAGCTGCTGCTCATCTGTTGTGAAGCAGGCAGGGCAGGGGGTGGCTGCCGCATCTCCCCTTTGGGTGATGTCAGGACCTTTGCTAGGAATCTGCTCACAGCTTTCCTCATCCACAGTGGTTCCTGATCACCTGGCTAAATTTTAGCACGGACCAGACGATCATGCCCCCGTCTTCCCCAGCCTTGCCCCAGAAGCTCACACCCAGGCCCCAGGCCCTGCCCAGCACACATGCGAGGCTGGGAGAGTACCTTTTAGAACAGTATTCTTACTTGTTCATTTAGATGGCTTGAGTTTTTCAGAAAGAAGAATTCTGAAACACTGTTGGGTAACTCTCATCCAAGCTGGGTAATTTATAAGGAACATAAATGTATTTCTCACAGTTCTGGAGATTGGGAAGTCCGAGATTAGGGTGCCAGCAGCATCAGTTGTCTGGTGAGGGCTGCTTTCTGCTTCCAAGATGGCGCTGCATTGCTGCATCCTCAGGTGGGGAAGGCAGGAGGCTGAGGGACTGAACACTGCATGGGGCCTCTTTGATACCGGCCTTAATCCCTTTCACAAGGGAGGAGCCCTCATGGCCTCAACATCTGTGAAAGGCCCCATCTCTTAGCACTACCACATTGGCAACATCTGAATTTTGGAGGGGACACGTCTAAACTGTAGTGCCCATCTAGTGCAGGAACCCCAGGGCCTCTGTGTGTGCTGCTGTGACGGAGCTGCTGGCCACCCTGGGAGAGGCTGCCCTACCAATGTCTTTAGAAAGCCCGCTCTTCTGCCGAGAAGAGGCAGCTTCCTGGAACTTGCCCCCTGGCCTGGTTCTGCTTCTGGAGCAGGGAAAAGAAGGGGTTGGTTTCCCGCATGGCAGCCTCCATTGTTGGAAGATGGTACCCCACCCCATCTCTCCTCAGTCTCCCTCTCTGTTGGCATTTTGGAGCACAGACCTTTCAAAGACTCAGGCACCTCTTTCCCTCAGGCCAGTGTGTCCGGGAGAGAAATGAAACCACAAGAAGCAATGCATTTTGTTTATTTACCAAAACACTGACTGAAAACCATGCTCTCCCTTGGAGAGTCCATTTACTTCTGTGGTTTAGCTCTCACCAACAGCTCTCAGACCATGCTAACCCCCTCCCCAGGTTGCAGGCTCACGTTTTAGATGCCACCGGCAGCCCCTGGCTCCACACACAAAACACTGAACTCCTCTTGCTCCCCAGTATCCTCTCCTGCCTTGCCCTTGATGACCCACCAAGTGCAGTCATTGGTTCAGCATCTATTTAATAATGTTCTTCTAGCTGCAGAGCCCGGGACAGAAGCCCAGTTCTCCAGACGAGAAATTCAGAATTCACCATTGCTTCTCCCAGGGGTCGCCAGCCTTGAGTGAATCTATGGCTCTAATGAATGGCCCTGGTGCCATCCTGGAAGGCAGGCTAGCAGGCAGAATCATAAAACTCAGTTATGACCCAGGCTTGAGGAATGTTCTCTACTGAGAATGTAGACTTCAGAGCAGCCCAGCTTGGTGCGAATCATGCTGTTTGTCACATTTTAGTGTGTAGGTGGCCTTTAGCAAGTTACTTAATCCTTCTTAGTCTATTTCCTTTCTGTAAAATAGGACTAATAACCATACTGTGGAGGCCACAGCAACTCCATCTTGGATGCTGATCCTCCATATTGACTTCGGATTAACCCAGTTTCGGGAAAGCCTCTAAGACTTCTCCTTTATCTACTGTTTACTGTAAGTCCTGCCCTTAGACAAATTGCTTCTGAAGCACATATACACCTTCCCTCTGGTATCTAATCCCTGGGGCTAGGGGGTCGTGATGCAGGATCCACCATCTTGTCTTACTGCCGCCGGAGACTGTGGCTTTTGTTCATAAGTCCCCATTAAATGTTTCTTTCTGAGAAACTGGATATATCAGCCCCTTTCTTCAGCCTCTCAGCTTCCTCAGCCTTTAGGGGTAGGTTTGCATATGCCTACCCACCCGGAACCAGTACCTACCAGAAAAGGTTATTGTACAGATTAAATTAGATACTATATGCAGAACTCCTTAGCTTAAGTAAGAATGTGTTTGTCTGGCTGACAGAGTGGAAAGGATACCCCAGACAGAGGTCTCAGAGTAAACAAAGGCTCTGAGATGGGGAACTGCAGAGCACACTGGGAATGTCTCAAGGACAGGGTCCTGGATAGGGGGGCGAGTTCACTATGGAGGGTGGGAAGGACCTGTAGGGACTTGTTTGCCTTGCTGAAGGGTTTTGGAATGTCCTGTAGGCAGCAGCAGAAACTATGAGAAGGTTTCAAGCTGGGGACAGAGATGATCAGATTTACATTTTAGACAGCACTCTTCATCTGCAGCATGCAAATATAGGAAAGGCCAATTTCAGAGGCAGAAGGACAGTGGGAAGCACATCATCATGGGCCAGGTGAGGGGTGTTGATGCCCAGAGCTGGGGCAGGAGTGAGGAAGGGAGGATAGGAGGGATCCAGTGCCCCTGGGAGGAAGTGCCTGGCTCAGAGCCCCGGACATGGAATAGGGTGGGTTGCAGACACATTCACATCCAGAGGCATGGAGCAGAGCCTGGCATCCTTAATAAAGTTGCAGGGATGGGAGGTGAGGTCCCTACATCCAGGCCAATGCCGGGCACATAGCAGGTAGTCAGTGAATGTTTGTTGAATTAAATTGAAGAGACTTCTGTGACCCAGGATGGGATATAGAGCAGTGGCAGGGTTCCTATAATCCAGTCCCAGAATGGGAGCTGCAGAGATCATTAATTTCAATTTGTGGTTCTTGGCCATATTCAAAGTAAAAGGCATCAATCAGATCAATGGGGTGGAGATCCACTCTTGCCTGGGGATATGAATCCCCTCAAGATCTAGCGTTGGTCTCAGATGTTTCCAGTCTCCTTCAAACTCAACAGAAACATAACGGTAGTAACAAACTATGGGCCTTCAACCTCATGAATTTGAAATACAAGGGACCAAAAAAAAAGGGAGGCTTTTAATTTATTAGGTATATAAAAGTGGATATTTTCATTAAATACCAATAGAGTTCTGAGCTGACAGGGAAATTACTTGAAATTACAGGACATAAATTATAGGAAGCCTCACTCCCTGTGGCATGATTGCTCTGTGGATGGGAGTGTCCTCCTGGGTGCATGTAATGTGCTGTCACAGGGACATGGGTGTCTGTAATGCAGGAGGTGTTGCTGGTCCAGGTGCTTTGGGGTCCCACCGCTAAATGAGTTAGTGGTGTCTTCCGCTGAAAGAACAAACAGGACAACTCACACTGCGTCTTGCTCTGTGCCCTCACCCTCCCTTCTCCCTGTAAAAGAAAGCAGGCTCAAGTCACATCCTGAATGTAACCTGTAAGGTGTCCTGGCACTGAGAGACAAGATATAATAGCAGAGCATGTACTGACCTCTCTAAATTTTCCAACCTTAGTACAGCATATAAAAGTGGTGTATTCATTTATTTATTCAACAAACATTTATTGTAGGACTACTTTGTGCTAGGCATTGAGAATCCAGAAATAAAGCAGACCTGATTCCTGCCTTTGGAAATTGGTTTGTCCTAGACCTTTATCCACTGTGACCCAGGGTCATAAGTGCCATAATATGAGGGTCTGTGAAACACCAAGTGGCCACGGAGGAGGGAGGGATGCATTTCTCCGAGAGGCTAGGCAGGTTTCACGGGGAGATGATGCTGTGCCCTGTATTTGCCAGGAGCAGAGACCTTGTATGCTCAGGACAAAGCTGGCCCAGAGCGTTTCAGGAGAGGAAAAAAAGAGAAGGAAGCTGTGCCTGTCCTCCGAAGGGAGGTGGAGGCTGCCCAAACCCCCCCAGGTGGGGGCTAGAGTCCCTATCCTTCTTCAGACACCTGGTAGAGGTTTCCTAAGGGTGTCTCTGGCTGATTGGTTGATGAATTAGAAATACCTTCATTGAACCTCTGAGATCTTGAGACCCCCAGACAGACTTCTCAGCCTGGCTAGGTCTGAGCATGTCAACTCCTTAACTCAGATGTGATGAGCAGATGGAAGGAGGGAGCTCGGGCCACTCGTACTGAAGGGGAGGAGACCTCCACAAGGAAATTCCAGATGGAGGCCTCCTCTGCCGGGTTTACATCCCTCTCCTGTCCCACTGTCATGAGTGTGCCCTTGGTTGATCACAGCACACAAGGGAAATTGAAAATGGGGAATGTGTTCCAGGGAACAGCGACCGGCGATGGGGATTCACTGAGTGCTGCTCTTTGGGCCTCGGCCTCCTACCTGGCCCCGCTGTGCACAGTGGGGCTAGAAAGAAAGGAAGAAATAGAGAGAGGAGCTACGCCACCAACCGGGCCCGAGAAGCCAGAACACCATGGAATAAATCCTTGTCAGACTACACTTTGAAGACAGAAAGCTCAGAGGCTGATACATTAGCAAGCGCCTCAGAGACGATGGTGTGGCCACATCTTGTCTAGCGCTTTGTATTTTTTAGAGGGTTTTCACATCTATGAGGCCTTGGGCCTGGCCGCCTTCACCTTTTTGCCTTTTAGGTTTCAGCATAGATATTTCCTCCTCCAGGAACTCTCTCTGGCCATCATCCTCCTTCCCTAACCCCAAGGTGCCCCTTCTAGGAATGGACCTAGCACCGGCTCTTACTTGTCCCTGCGTTTCTTATGTTGGTTGTGAATACTATTTCTTGCCTGCAACTCCCTTCTCCGACTGTGGGCTCCGTGGCAGTGGGGACTGTATTGGATTCACTGTTGGACCCCCCAAAGGCATGAGAGTGCCTAGCACATAGTAGGTGCTATTCAATGAGTGTAGGCTGAACAAACGAATGAATGAATGACAAAGCTGGGGTAGGCATGGCAGATTTACTCTCTCATTCTAAGGAGAAAGCGGAGCCTCTAACAGGCTGAGAGCCTGACCTGAAGCCCACAGCCCTGGCATCTGGCCCGTGCTTTCTGCATCCTAAGGGGCTGCGGGTCTCAGCCGGTTGCCCAGTGAGCTGGCCGTGCCCACCGTGGCCCTCCCTGCCACTCTCTGGGAGGCCCACCTCGATCCCGGCACCTTTTCACTTGGATCGGCCGCTGGCCATGGATTGCCATGGTTACTACACCAGCCCTGGCAGTCTCTGTGTGACATTTTGGTTTTATTTGCTAAACATTTAAACACTTGGGCTTAACCCTTTCTGCCTCAGAGGGGGCTTTCCTGCCCCTGCTCCCCGTCCCTTAGGTGTGAGGGCCCCCTGCTGCTCTCCCTGGCCCTGGCTGGCGTCTCTGATGGGGTGGGTGTGCTCGCAGTGGCAGCAAGGCTTGTTTCGCGGCTGCCTGTATTGACTTTCTGTTTTGTCTCTGGGGAATGTCATCCTGGATCATGCTCTCACTGGGAGGTGCTGTGTCCGTTAACAGGTGTGAAAAGCCCTGCTCCGGGCATGTTAAGGCTTGACCTTCCCGTCAGCTGGGGTTCTGTTGACTTCCAGGGAAACGCCTCTTGCCAAGTCCTCCAGGAGCTTCCTTAGCTCCAGGAGTTCAGGACGGGGGGCGGTGGGGGGAGAGGGTAGTCATCTGCCCTTGAACCCTGGCAGGAGGACAGAGGGGAGACTGGTTTCGGGAAGAGTCCGTGTTTGTGAATGGGAAGGCGGTGCGTCGCCTGGCCTCCCACGCCTCCTCCCCTGTGGGCTCAAGATGAAGGCTCCCAGGAAGAGGAGGCGGCCCAGGAGGCTGAATCCACCCAGCTATGTGTTACCTTGGAAACCACACACTTGTCCTCGCCCTAGGCCATGTGAAGTGAGGGGGCCGTGGACACGCTTCTCAGGAAGCTTCCAGTGTAATTCAGGATACAAAAAATCACAGTCCCAGCATGGGCAGCTGAGAGAATGAAAATGTTCAAAAACAAAAACAAAAACAAAAACAAAAACAGCCTAACACCTGCCCCGCCCAAGGGGCTCCCACCCCAGCAACCCTCTGCCCATTCTACATGGGACGAGAGGCCAGGGCCAGTTTGTCTGGGATGCTGATCACTTGTGAGCTTGTGAGCTACTTGTTCTAGCTCAACCTCAGTTGTGTTGTCTGTAAAGTGGGCAGACTAGGCCAGATGATCTCTGAGAACTCTGATTGTAGCCAGAATTCCATGTCTGAGGGACACTGCGTGACAAGGAGAGGAAAATGTCGGGAGAGTGGCTGTGAGCGGTTTTTGGTAACAATGACTGACCTGGTTTGTGTTCAGGAGGCCCTTTGTGGGTCTGTCCAAACGACTTCTGTCCCTTCTCTTAATAGCCTTGCCTCTGCCCAGTCACAGAGCTGGCTGTCCCCTAAACACAGCCTCAAACTTGACATAGAAAACAATAATAAAGACAGCTCTTGGGCTCCAACATCTTAAAGTTTAAAGGTGACTCCTCTTGAGTCTCTTACACACAGGAGCTGGTCAGACAGCTTAAAGTTTTCAGGATAATAGAGTAAGTGGCCGAGTCCCCTGCCTTAGCACTCTATTCCAGCCTCCTTCCGTGAACGCCGACTCCCACTTCTCCAAAGTCATGGGGAACAAGTGCTCAGCTTAATAGAATATTCTGTTTCTCCATCATTCTCAGCAAACTATCGCAAGGACAAAAAACCAAACACCGCATGTTCTCACTCACAGGTGGGATTGAACAATGAGAACACATGGACACAGGAAGGGGAACATCACACACCGGGGCCTGTTGTGGGGCAGGGGGACGGGGGAGGGACAGCGTTAGGAGATATACCTAATGTAAATGACGAGTTAATGGGTGCAGCACACCAACATGGCACGTGTATACATATGTAACAAACCTGCACATTGTGCACATGTACCCTAAAACTTAAAGTATAAAAAAAAAGAAAAAAAAGAATATTCTGTTTCTCTGAGAGTGCCAAGGTGTGTCATCCATGACTTTTTCAAAGTTAATCTGTTCTATTTGGTTTTGTTGTTACCATTTTTCAATGATGATCATTTCCCCTGTGGCAGCAGTTCTCAATCAGGGGTGTGCCTCAGATCCCCTGTGCCATGTCTGGGTCCTGCACAGGCAGGTGAACCCCACTGCCTGGGAACGTGTGTTTTGACAGCACCGCAGGGGGTCCAGTGCACACTCCTGTTAAGAAACATGGCACTCAGTTAAGCTCAGGGAGGCCAGCATCTTCCCAATCATCCCTGCAGCCACCCCGGCTGTGCCTAACAAAGAGCACTGTACATAGTAGGACTCAGTGACTCCTGGGGTAAGGATCATTGACTCTCTGAGGATTTGTAAAGTTGGAAGGCACTGTCGAATCTTTAGTGTTTGGAGGCTTCTATACAAGTGTTGTTGCATTGTGCTATCAAGAAAATTCTGATAATTCTAGTTCCCTGTTGAGTACGAATCTAGTAAAATGACATTTTCTTGTTTTTAAGAGAAAAAATGGCAAAATCACCACTGCTCAAATTCTCCAAAACCCAACAATTGGACAAGGAAAAGAGATGAACTGCCCCTGATTTACCTTTGAATTAAAGAATTCGATGCAATTCAATTGAGCAGTTTTGTTTCCTCCAAAGGCATCTCCCATACAAACCTGTCCTGTTAGCATGATGGTGGGAGAGACACTGAGCCTGCGGTCCGCAGACCTGGGTCCAAGTTGAGACTTGTTCATTTAAAACACTTTTTAAAACTTGTGGTAAAATATACATTACCTATAATTTAGCATTTTAACCATTTTTAAGTATACAGTTCAGTGACGTTAAGAACATCCTTATTATTGTGTAATTGTCACCACCATCTATCTCCAGAGCTGACTTTGTCATTTTCTATGTGGCCTTATGTGCCCCCACCAAGGCTTGTGGTGAGCTCTCTTTGCACATCATCTCCACAAGCATCTCCCACTTTGTCAGCCCCTAAACTTACCTTTACCCTGTCCCATTGCCCTAACGTCATGGGCTGGGGTTCTGATTCCAAGTTTAGATTGGAGAAGTGGTTGGTAATCCCATAGGTGGTAATAGTGGCGCCTCCATCTCTTGATCTCTCATGTGCTGGGGACTGTGCCTTTACTTTATCATCTCAGTGATTCCTGGTGACAGTCCCGTAGTTAGGCTCTGTTATCATACCCCCTTTATAGATAAGGCAACTGAAGCAGAGAAGGTAAGAGATGTGTCCGCAGTCATGCGGCTGGTGAGGGCAGAGGGTTTTGAGGTCAATTGTTTGAGTTGACCATCTCCAAAGCTAGACAGGTTGCCCTGCCTGGGGGAGAGAGGCCCGTCCTCAAATTACCTCTTCTACCCCTGGTTCCTACAATGGCTAGAAGCAGCCTAGAAGGTGGGCTGAGTCATGGGGACTTCCCTCCATCAAGGGTGAATATTAGGAAGCCTAAGGCTGAAGAGCAACCCAGTGTTGGTCCAACCTTGCAGCAGCTCTGGAGGCCCTCATCCTAGCCACACCCCCACCTTGGCTGTGCCTTGTGGTGGCTCCTCTGCCTATTAAAATCCCTTCCTTCTCCTGGTTTCCCTATTGTCCTCCCCTTGGGTCCAAGGCTTGCCTCAAGGATGAGGCCCAGCACCCTTGGGGAGGTAGAAGGGCAGCCATCTCAGGGTAACCTGCCCAGCCATCAGAACTGGGACTGCTTCAGTTTCTCTGCCTTCCCTTCTGATCCCAACTAGGCTAAGGTCTTCCTTGAAGCCTGGCTGAGCCCCATACTGGGTCTTGTTCTTTCTTGCCTCCCTGCCTTCTGAGGGGCTGGCTTCTACTTCTGCTTGCCTGGAGCCACAGTGTCCCTGACAGTCCCCAGGCCCTCAGGATCAGACCTGCCTCTATCCCCAAGCCATTGTCTGTCTGGGCTGAGTCTGGTCTTTCCCTTAGACACTGTGCCTTGGGCTGCCAGTGGCCTGGGTAGGTCAGGCTTCAGCAGCCCTCCTGTTTCCCTGCCCATATTTTCTCCTGCTTCTGCCCATTCCTATGGTAAGGTGCCAGCAGCCTTCCAACCAAGCTCCCCTAAGCTGTACCCAGGACTTCCCTAGATTAAATGCCCCCACTTCCCTGGTGTAATCATGTCAATAATCCTGTTTCCACCCTGATCTTGCTACTCTGAACAGGATCTGCTTTGTCCATAGCAGCCCAGGGATCTGGTGACACACTGACCCTTACGCACCACTGGGATCAGATCAGTACAGAGGGCACTGACCCGCTTTCTCACTTTGTTACTGCAGCCAAAGACAGCCAGTGACTTTACGCTTTCATGGTAGCCTGTTAGTTTATATTGAATTGAATATTTACTAAAACCCCTCTGTCTTCTCATGAGCTGCTATGCAGCTCCCCACCCTCTGCCCCCTCAATCTCCCATCCTTGCTAATACCGTTGGCTTTTTAGGTGAGAACTGTACCTTTCGTTTTCTTCTGTTATGTTTCCCTGCAGCTGTTTCGGCCCTTCGTTCTAGTCTGTCCAGGCCTTTCAGCATCTCACTCAGCAACACGTATTTGGGGGCCTCCCAGCTTCCTGCCCTCCCACATTTGATGAGCCTGAGTATAATAGCTTCATCTAAACCATTGATACAAATGTCGAACCAGAAGTCAAATCTGGGAGGTAAACTTTCTTTGGTTGGACTAAAGACAGGAGAAGTAAAGAAGAAAATTCAAGGATTTGCAAATCTTTTTCATCTTAAAAGTTTTGTGGCCTCCTGTGAGGTTGTAGTTTTATGTGCCCTCCCATCCCAGCCCCCAAATAAGCCTGTTCTGCATTCACAGAACACGTGTTTATTGAGCCATGCTCTGTGAGGGGCACGGTGCCTGGTATGGGACAGAGCTGTGAACTACAGACTGGACCCGGTCTTGTGTTACTCACGGTCTGTGAAATGAAAGCGTGGCTGCTGGTGCTGGGGCTTGGCTGCTGGGGCTGAGTGTTGAGTCTGTGAAATGGAAGGGTGAAGCCGTACGCCTGGTCACTCGGTGAGATCACGTTGTGTCACAGGAGAGTGCTGAGGCATGGCCACCATGGCTGGACGTTCTCAGAGACACTGCTCAGCCACAGCAGCTAGGCCTGGCTATGACCGCTGACCTGTGACTACATCAGGCACAGCCACAAACCAGAGATCAGTAACCAGACACGGCGGAGCCATCTACCGGGCACAGAGCAGCCACCACCTCTGAACTCAGAGGCTCTGCGGGAGCACCGGGCAGGGAGTCATGTATGTCGCCGACACCTGCCTGCTGTGTGATCGCCAGCAGACCCTGCCCCTCACTGCCCTCAGATCCCTCACTTGTGCATCTGGGGAGGAAGCTAAGGGCTCTCCAAGGTCCCTCTCAGCTCTTTGTGGTGCTTCTTGCTAGAATGTGCTAGAAACCATATCGATTTGAGAGCAAAGAGAAATTGCCACCAGTGGGGTGTGTATGTGTGGAATGGGAGGCAGGGGAGTGGGCAGGGCGATATTTGTCTTCCTGCTGCTGTTAGAAATAGCAACTCTTCTCTCCCCTGAGGACTGGACAAAAGGTGATTAATTCATTTAGCACAGAGCTATTGAAGGGCTGTTCTGAGCCAGCCACCGTGGGGACAGCAAGGTCCCTGCCCTAAACAGGCTTGTGATCTAATGGAGAGATAAGCACGCAGACACTCACACGCCTTGACTGCTGGTGCTGAGGACAAGGGTGTGGAGGGCACGGCGCGCAGTTCCACCTAGATGGGAATGAGGATGCTGCCGTGCAGGGCATCTGAGATGGTCGTGGGGGCTGGGCACAGTTCTAGCAGGTGCAGGTGGGTCGAGGGTCCTCTAGGGGAAGGGACCAGCTCCAGCAGCTGTGAAGAGTGCAGAAGCTCAGGGCTCTGGGGAATGGGAGGCATGCAGTTGATCATAAAGGGAATGTTGAAAGGTGAGAATAGAAAGAGGGCTGGAGCCAGATCCTGGTGAGCAGCAGCTGGAGAGATGAGGCACCCAGGTCTAAAATGGTAGTAGCCCCATTCTGTCTATGAGAAGGGGTTGGGGGATGGCGATCTGATGGTGGGAGAGGGAAGCCAGGGAATTTGTCTTCAAGTTGCACTTGCAAAGCATTTTATGTAAGATGGAGAAAATGTCAATAGTCTGTATCAAAGACGGAGAGGCAAGAATGGGGGTGGGAGATGGGTGTAGATTATGGTACAGGTTGAACCCCCCTCAATCACTGGGACCTGCTCTGACCTTAGAGTACAGGGTTGGGCTAGAGGAATGGTGGATGAATCTCCCTCCTTAGGAGATTGTTAGGATTAAAGATGAGAGCCACCTGGTACACTCTTGTTTAAGAGTCAGAGGAATGGAAAAACACCCCTCCCACCCCAAAATGCTGAGGTTCTGATCTCACTGGCTGAACACCACCCCACCAGGAGCCAGGGCTCGCGGGCAGCCCGAGTTCGTCTTGCTCTGTCAGATCTTTTCGGATGTTTAGCAGGAGCGACACTGATCAGACTTCACCAGAACCTTAGGATTTTACAATTTTGCTCTTCCCTTATTGTTCACAAATCAAGCCTATGCCTAAAAATACACTTTTCTCCAGCAGCCTCGGGGACTTAGCTTCTCCCCCAGGCAGGGAGTTTACATCCTTCCTTTGCCTGCAGAATTCAACCTTGCAGGTTTGGTGGGGTGGCTGGAAACCGCCACCATCCCAGAGCAGGCTTCTGTCCCCAGGGCCTGGCTGTCACCCGCAGCAGCAGTGACATCACCCAAAGCCGACTTTGTGGTGGGGGCTTCTGAGTGTTAAGTGGGCTCAAAAGGTTGAAGGGCGGGGACAGGTAGGAGGAGCTGCGTGGCTTGGGAAGGAGCCGCTGGCGCTGTAGAGGGAATGACTTGCCCCAGCTGCTGTTGGGTTATGGGGCTCGAACTTGTCCACAGCCACCCGGGGACATTTTTTCCTCTTCTCAGTTCCTCTTTGACCCTGCGCTCAGCTTCACCAAAACCACCTTGTCTCACCTTCTCTGTGTGTCCTCGGCCTCTCCTTTCCTGCTTGCCTCAGTCTTTCCCATCTTTCAAATCTAAACATGTGGTGTCTGTTGCTGCGGGTTGACTGCATGTGTATGTGTGGTTTTCAAGCTGAATTGACAGGGCTGAGTTTTACAGCCAATACTGCCTGGCTCTGGAGGAAGAGAAAGAGGAAGACAATGAGGGACAGGATCTCTTGCAGCAGAGAACATTCTGATCCGAATGTCCTTTCAGGATAAATTTAGTTGCCGGGGCTGGGACCACATTCTAATTTGGTGGGAGTTCTTGGGCACCCCGGTGGGGAAAGGCTGCTTCCTTCCTCACCTGCCTGGTCGATTTCAGGGACTGCAGGAAACCCAAGCCTTATGAATATTATGCAGAACTGCAATTACAACAACCCTGAGCTGACATAAGATTTATTCATCGGGTGCCAAATTTCCTTCAGGCCCCTTTCTAGTTTGTAGTTTTTGAAGCTGCTACATTTTTTATGGCTGGCACATCTCAAGGAGGAAATGCAGATTAATAGTCGGTACTGGCTGTGTTCTCATGCTCTCAGGATTGAATCAATAATGACTGAAATATTAATTAGGCCTTTATGAAAAGAAAATGAAATATGGTATGACATGGAAGATTCTAGATTTAGAATCAAGAGTTCTAATCTCAGCTCTGCTGCTGTCTAATGGGTGACCTCGGGCAAATCACTGAATTTCCCTGAGTGTTTCCTTCTCTGTATAAACAGATCATAATGCTGGCCACACACTGATGTTGTGAGCATCAACTAAGAGAGCTGGGTAAAAGCGCCCACCAGGGCCTGGCACAAACAAGAGACTTTGGTGCCTTTAATTTTGGACTCTCCTTGCTAAGGAGATCACCACTGCAAATCCAGCCCTTTGCTGGTGCACAGTGGTACAGCTCTTGCCTGTTCTTGGCAGCAGGTGGGGTACCCAACACCTTGAGATGAGCTCTCCAAAGTCCTTGCTGACAATGTCCACGGTCCCTTCTTAGCTGGTGACCAGGAACACTCCCTAGGGGCCTCCCTTCTCAACCTTCCACTTCTCCTACCCACACCCCGCGACAGCCCCATTTCCTGTTGTTTCTCATGAATAGAGTCAGGAAGTAGAAACACTAGTTCGTGTAGTGTTCACGGACATCACGGGGCTCTAGGGAGCCTCACATCACATCACTCTGACACTGACTCTCCTGCTTCTCTTTTCCATATTTAAGGATCCCTGTCATTATGTTGTGCCCATCTAGATAATCCAGGATAATCTCCCTATTTTAAAGTCAACTGATTAGCGGCCTTAATTCTATCTGCATCCTTAATTCCTGCCTATAACATAGTCACAGGTTCTGGTGATTTGGACACAGACATTTTGGGGGGCCATTATTCTGCCTACCACAATCCTCTATTTGTAGATGAGGAAACTGAGGCTAGGGTATTAGATCACATACCCAAAGTCACACAGCCGGTAAGTGGCAAGGTTGGAATTTGAACTGGAGCTGCACAATCTGAAGTCTACTACTACCCTAAAGGGCCCCCTAGAAACCCAGAGAAACATTCCCACAGAATGGCCCCAAACAGCTGACCACAGCGGGAGAAGTAGAGATCAAAAGAGCCCACCCATCGGAATCCCCACACACCATCTTAGTTCATAATGTAGAGAAGAGACTGGTGAATAATACTGCATAGATTCTGAACCAGTGGTTCTCAAATTTGGATTGAGAAAAAGTAGTTTGTAATTGCCCTAGGAGCTTTAAAATAATACTGGTGCCTGAGTCCCACCCCCTAGGGATTCTGATTTAATTGCTCAATTGCTCAATTGCTCAGGGGAGGCATTGAATATAGGGGATTTTTCCAAGCTCCCCAGGTGATTTGAAAGTGCATCAGAATGTAAGAATCATTGCCCTGAACTAACCCATGGCCACAGCCATTCCCCCTACCTGACAATTGTGTCCATAGTCTGATTAGACCATGCCCAGAACACACCCCTCCCACATTTTGGGCCTTTTCCCTGAACGTCCAGGTCCCCCTGCTTCCTCTTCGCCACCTCACTCGAACCCTGACTGTGTGCCGAGCAGCATCAGATGTATAGAGAGGACCCTCCCATGGGAAACGGGGCATATTCTCTCCTCTGGCATCTCTCATGCCCCTCTTGCACGGCTGTCTGCAGAATAGAATTGTTTTAATGTCCTCTTTGTATATGCTATATTTCTACAGAGTCTCTCCTTGAAAACGTAATTCACTATGTTTTAGGTGTCTGCATCAGTTCAGCTTGAGAGGCAGTGTGTGCAGAGGGTTGGAGGTCTGACTCTGAAGCCAGACTGCTTGGGTGGAAAGCCCAACCCTGCCAGTTCCTGACTGAGCTTGGGGTAAGCAATTCTAGCTTTCTGTGCCTCAGTTTCCTCATCTATAAAATAGGGATCAGAATAGCCCTTACCTAGGGTTGGTGTGAGAACTAATGCTTTCATATATGTAAAGGGGATTAGGACTATGTATTTGCTCATGTTACTACTATTGCTACTACTCTTGTCTTCACCGAGACCTGTGGGATTCAGTTAATTTCAGCAGACACCAATTCCCTACTCAGCGCCAGGATGGGAAAGAATAAGATGTGTTCTCTGCCTTCAAATAGTTCATGGTCTTAGGAGGGAGAGGGCTGGTAAGGAGAAGGGAAGGAGTCAAATAGGTGAACAGCTAATTAATAATATAATACTGTGTTGACTTGGAACCACGTTGCTGTGGAATAATAAAGATGGGGACATCATGATGTGGGGATTCACCAGGTCGTGAAGGTGTATCATGAATTCTAAGCACTAATAAAAAAATCTTAGTGCGTTTTGTCCTGCCATCCATCCGCATTGGCGAAGCTGTGGGCTGTAACACCCCGTTAAGCCCCTTAGACTCATTTTGTGAGTTGTGAATTCGAGCCAATTGTGTTAGTGTTTGTGAGTGAACACACTAATCTGAGAGGTGTCCGTGGCATCCCAGTTCCTGCTGCAAATGCCCCTCACAGGGAGAGGAACGGGGTGGCTTTCTCCAAGAAAACAGCCAGTCTCCTCAAATCCTAGCCCTACCCTCCTTTCAAGGTGCATCCCAGAGAGCGGCTGGAGTCCACTGCAGAGGGTGATGAAGGAGGACGTGTCATGCCAACAAGGGAGCAATGACAGCAATCAAAAGGGACATCCAAGGAAAATGCAGAGTTGCACGGGAGACGGGGTCTTAAAAGCCCACACAGGCAGGGATGGAAAATGCCCCTCTGGGAATGCTCATGTGGTAAGGTGGCCATGGGTGAGTGGGAAAGGAGGGAGGGGTGAATCCTTGGTGTGTGAGGCTCTGTAGAGAGAATGGCTGCTGCCTGGGCAGATGCCTCCTTCCTGTCCCCTCCAGCCAAATGGTCACACATTTCTCACTCAGATTATCAGCTTGCTGGCCGGTGTGGAGGGCAGCTGTAGGAATCTCCGCCAGCTGTGGGAACAGCTGTGCACTGCCCGGGGCCACATCACACCCTGGCATGTTTCCCATTCCCTCTTGGTCAAACACACTTAAAAACAGGACTCAACGCTCCTTGGTTTCTAACTGTAAAATATGCCACGTGAAGGATGCAAACTCATGTCTGCCTGGGGACTACAGTGGGGCAGGCAAATGTTTGATGGGCTTGTGAGTTTTTGTGTTTTGAAGAAAAACAACTGTCTCAAGGCAGACAGATGTTGATGAATGTGTTTATTTATAAAGGGCATACTGAGCTAATAATGACACCAGATCATTCCCCAAATGACAGGTGTCAGTGCTGACCTATAGCTCAGAGGGTGTCACTGCTTCTGTTGGAGTAACCTGCTCCATACTGCTGACCTGTTTCATCTGCAGCCCGGTGTCGCTTGTGGCAAAATGTTTACAGTAGCCTGGGGCTTGCGTGAAAGCCCTGCTAACCCATCGCTGTGCCCTGCTGGTGGTCAGAAATGTCTGTTTTTGTTTCTAGGCTTCCAGAGTCACTAGGACTCTGGGCAGGGAAGGAGGGCCCTCAGGCTCATTGGTGTCTAGGGCCTGGGGGGATTTTTGAGCCACTTCACAAAGCCTGGCCACAGTCCGAAGCCCAGTACATACAGCTGCAGCCCAGGTGACTCCATGGTGAATTGCTCCATCCCCAACAAAAGGCACTTGGCACAGCCTCAGTGAGCTACAAGAGAGGCCAGAGTGGGAAGGTGTCATGCACAGCGTGAAAGGGCCCTCACAAAGACAGACAGCCTCTCCCCTCTGACCAGGCAGAACAACTAAGTAGAAAGGCTGGTGCAGCTGGAGAATATGGCCAGGAAAGGAGCCTCACAGTGACAGCCAGAGGAAACCCAGGCCGAAGCCACTGGGCCTGTGTGGGTCTGCCTCTCGATGGGGCTCCATGCACGCCCATGTTAGCAGGTGGAGCTGTGTGGGAACATTCAGGTCCCTGGGGTTAAGTCTCATGCCTAGCCCTGGCTGGAGGGTTTTGATAATGGATCTTTTTTTTTTTCTTTAATAGTGTAGAAATTGTATTTTGCCTCATATTCTTGGGTTATCCATATTAGTCTGCAGCTGTTGGTCTTCCTAAACCATGACTGAGTAAGTCATCCTCTGTTCACCACTGGTGATTTCTTACCGTCTGCTGATTTCTGGATAATGCTGAGCCCCTGAGCTTGGACATCAGGCTCTACAGCAGGGCTGGGCTCCATACTTCCCTGGGCTCTGTCCCTGGCCAGCTGCCCTGAGGTCACTGAACACTTGGGGTGAGAGTAGATCTTACCCATCCCTGCTCCCTGTGTTTCTTCAAACTTCCCTCCTTCCTGGCTCTGGAGTGAACTCCTGGGCGCGGGGTAGTGGCTTGAGCTCCATGCAGGTTTGGTGCCGTGCTTATACTGAGAAGCTCAGTAAGCCCACATCAACCATTTGTCTTTCTCTAGCCAAGAGTCAAATAGATCCACATTTAAATCCCACCTCTGCCTTTTATTAGCTGTTGGACTAGTTGTTTAAACCTCTCTGCCTCAGTTTCTCCATCTAATATCAGTACCTTCCTAAAGGGGTTGCTGTGCCCATTACATGAAATAATGCTCAGAAAGCACTGGTACAGGGTAGGAATTCAGTATGGTAGCTGCTATTGTTTTTGTTACTATTATTATTTCATCTCACCCCTACTGCCAGTGCCCCGCATGCAGTAGGTGCTACCAATTGTCCAATCAAGAAACAAGTGAATGAAGGCCATGTTCTTATTCCCTTGCTCTTGTGGGTTGGCCCCTTCCTCTTCTGCTGCCTGCATGCCCACTCCCATCAGGCTGCTGAGAGCGTTCCTGGCACACCCTGACTTGGTGCTGACATCAGCAAACAGAGCCCCAGAGGCCGAGTCTTTCACTCCAGGGTTGCGCATCTTCCGGGGGTGTCAGCTCTTCAAGCTCTTCCAGGTCCTGCAGCTGTTGGCTAGAAATGCCAGCTATGGAAACGGCTGTGCCTCCACCATCTTGCCTCTTCCTCCCCCTGGATTCCTGCTATCCCTTTGGCAGGCAAGTGCACTTAAAAATAAGTGGCAAAAGTTGCACTTGTTTGAAGTGTAAGATATGTCACTCTCAGAAAGAGATTTTGTTCTTACTGAATAAAGGATAAGAAATAGATTCCTAGTTAAAGAACTTTTTTGGCTAGCTCTTCTTTCAGGGGGTGGAAGCGAGCATCCTTTGTCCTTTTGGCGTAAGCTCTTGGGGAAGAATGGATGTTCTCGCTTCAGAGCCGCCAGCACAGGCTCTCTGGGCTCTGGCTTTCTCATTGATCTATTTCCCTCTAGTGAATGGGTTTTACAGAAGCTGCAGAGAGATTTTCCCCTAATGATTGTGGATAGAAAAGAATAAAAAGTGACTCCAGGGGTATCTTGGGACATTAACTGTCACTGTCATTGCACGCTGACACTTCATTTCAGAATGCAAACGGCGTTCTTCTACTTTGCCGGGATAAATGGTTCCCTTTAGCTGGGGACAGTGAGAAAAGAAGCAGGGCTTTCCAGGTAAAATTGAAGGGCCTCCTGTGTTGGGCGTGAGGCTCTCCCCCCACCTCCTTTCCTCATCTCCCCTAGAATCCTAAAGAAAGGAGGCCGGAGGCTGGAGTCCACTGGCCAGCTTGGTGTGTAGAATCTTTTTCTTTCTTTTTTTGAGCCGGGGATAAGGTCCGGTTGGAGGGAAGTGGCACCATCTTGGCTTACTGCAACCTCCACCTCCCAGACTCAAGCCATCTTCCCACTTCAGCTTCCCAAGTAGCTGGGACTACAGGCGCGCACAACATGCCTGGTTAATCTTTGTATTTTTTGTAGAGGTGGGGTTTTGCTATGCTGCCCAGCCTGGTCTTAAACTCGTGAGCTCAAGCCATCCGCCTGCCTTGGCCTCCCAAAGTGCTGGGATTACAGGTGTGGGGTACCATACCTGGTGGTGGATACAGTCCTAATCTGTTTCCTCCTAACAGGCATCTCCAGTGAAGCCTAGAGTTTAGGGGAGGAACTCCTGCTTAATGGGCCCCCAGGAAGTCCCTTTCTCAGGCTGGCTGGCATCAGAACTGGTGCCCAGGTAGGAGGCGCCAGTGTCAGTCTGCTCAGGGTGGGGTGGTGTCTGCTTTTCCTGTGGGTCTAGCATCCTCACCAGGTTATAACAAGGCCAGCTCGGAGCTCTGTACTTGGATCTAACAGTCACCGGCCCTGAGCACCCATCTCCTGGGTGAGGGTTTGGGCCAGAAAGATCCCATGAGCCAATTCTGGACTCCTTATCTGTGCCCTATGGTACAGCAACAGCTCTGTGAGGACAGAGCAAGGCTAGGGGGCCACCGCCGTGTACCAATATCAGCACGGGAGCCTGGCCCTGGAGGGAAAGCAATGGAAATCCATCTGCGATAGAATGGATGGGTGAAGGAAGAAACTTACACCTTCTCAAGCAGGGGCAGGTGGCCCTCATGATTCCAGACTGTGGCTGTGATCTGGGACAAGCTCTCCCCTTCATTTCCAAGTGAGCTGCTTATATGTTCCATTCTGTAAGAACACAGCCAATGAATCATCACAACAGCACAATGACAATGATGACTTTGGGACCCAAAATAAGAAAATCAAACTCCCTTACAATTGTTCAGGACTCTACAGTTCAACTGCAGAAAAGCAGACACCACCCCACCCTGAGCAGACTGACACTGGCGCCTCCTACCTGGGCACCAGTTCTGATGCCAGCCAGCCTGAGAAAGGGACTTCCTGGGGGCCCATTAAGCAGGAGTTCCTTCCCTAAACTCTAGGCTGTTTCCCATGCATGCATCACACCCTTCGCCTGCATGTGAGTGGATGAATGTGGCCTCTGTTTACAGGTGAGGCAGCTGAGGTGCTGCCAGGTCAAGGGACCTGCCCAGGACCGTGCAGGCAGTAAAAGGTGGGGTGGCTGCCTCCCAACATGGGATGCAGAGCTGCAGTTGCCCCAGCACAAAGTCGGTTTCACGCTCAGCTACAGAACTAATCTCAGTGACCTTTCCTGGGTCCCATGCTCTGCTGCCAGGTCTCTTGTGGGATGAGGCCACCATGCTGACCAAGAAGCTCCAGACCACGATCAGCTGGCTGTCCGCCGTAGGGGCACAGGTCTCAGCACCCCAGGGCGCTTGCAGATTCAGGAGGGAGGCAGTGGAGGCTCTCCTTGCTTTCAGTAGGAGCTAAGCCTTTTCAACTGCACTCTAGGGCATTTCCAGCAAATTCCTACATGACCCTATGCAGGGGAGGGGACACAACCCTGGTGGCTTCACTTTATGGGTTGAAAGTCTCTGTGGGCTCCAAAAGCGGGTCAGCCTGTCCTCGTTTTCCGGAGACTCTGGCTACACTCTTTGGACAGTTCACAGGGATGATCTCTAGAGGTGCCCTGGCTAGAACTTGGAGATGCCTGGCACTGCTGTGCATTCATCCAATGAGTGACAGTGATCTTGAGCCCTTGACCTAATCCAACAGTGTGACCTAATCCCACAGTATGACCCAATCCATTTGGCATTAATGCTGGCTGAGACTGGAGACCACTGACCTCTTTTCCGTTCAGTTTGATCATATAATAATAACTGTGTTAGTATAAATCATTATTTAAAGTGTGCTTTAGGCCAGGCATGGTGGCACATGCCTGTAATCCCAGCACTTTGGGAGACTGAGGCAGGCAGATCACTTGAGGTCAGGAGTTTGAGACCAGCCTGGCCAACATGGTGAAACCCCATCTTTACTAAAAATACACAAATTAGCCAGGCGTGGTGGTGCACACCTATAAACCCAGCTACTTGGGAGGCTGAGGCAGGAGAATGGCTTGAACCCAAGAGGCAGAGGTTGCAGTGAGCCAAGATTGTGCCACTGCACTCCAGCCTGGGTGACAGAGTGGAGTCTGTCTCAAAAAAAAAAATGCAATAAGTGTCAGTGTTGTGTAATTGATTGTTATTTCATAGCAATGGTCTCACCAGTCTGCCCACAGTATAGCGAGGTGGTAGGATGGAAGGCCTGGAACTAGAGACTAGGATTTGAATTTTGGCTCCACCACTTCCTAGTTGTGTGACTTCACACACTCTGTGAGTCTCGTGCCCCTCATCTGCAAAGTAGGTACAGTGTCAGTGCCTACTCATTGAGTTTTTGTGGGGATAAAACCAGAGAGTGCTTGTGATGTGTTTGTCACTGTGGTCCCCATTACCCTTAAGAAATGTCAGCTCTTTTCTTTGCTCTTATTACTACATTAGTTTAAACAGTGTCTCCCATAGAGGCTGCTCCTGAATTAGTAGTGTATTCTTGCCATAAATTATACTTGGGAATAGCCTGATTAATAGTCAGAGATAAGAGGCCTAGGGTGTAAACTCCACCAAATTGTTCGATGTGGGAGACTTCGAGTTAGAAGGCTTGGCGAATGTCCTGCCTCGCTACTTGCTGCCTTCATGGGTATAACTAATGCACCTTCTCCTCATCTGTGAATGGGGATAATGATGTTCCTGAGCTATGGAGAGGACCAGGCAAGCAGTGTGTGTCACAGCACCTGGCATAGGGCCTGGTACAGGTCAATGCCCACCTATTTTCTGTCCTTCCTTTCTTCCTATTTGTTCAAACCAGGTCTGAGGCTAACAGATGTGTCTTGGTGAGTCCAAGAGGGTGGCTGGGCCATAAGGGTTGGGGGAGTGGAGAAGTGGGGATACCAGTTGCTGCTGGCAATTTGCAATATCTACCCTGTCCCAGGAATTGTACCCTGGCCTCTTGGGGATGATTTAGTATGGCAGTCGTGGAGCTGAAAGTTACAAATGGAGGCTCCAGTGATGGAGCTGGATTTCCTGTTCTCCTATTCAGTCCAGAGCCCTTGTGGAGAATCTAAGACAATTAGAGCCAGAGAGTGCTGGAGAAGGCCTCAGTGATCATCATCAGACCATCCTTCTTATTGAACAGATGAGGAAACTGAGGCCTAGAGAGAGAAGACACTTAAAAGTCCGCACAGCAAGTTACAGAGACTTGCTCAGGCAGAGCCACATCCCTGTGTCCACGCCTCTGGTCCTTCTAGGTCTCTGGGGTCATACTGATCAGAATTCCTCCAGCATCTGCTATATGCCAAGCTTTGTGTTTCTCATTCAATTCATTTACCAAAAATTGAAAGAGTGCTTACACTGTTCCTGGCACCGGGGACACAATGATGAACAGGACAGATATGATCCCCGCCCTCATAGAGGCAGGCTAGTGGGAAGGCACAGGGACAGGCAATAACAAGAAATCAATCAGATAAGTCCCTGTAAACTCAGATGCAGACAAAGAACAGAATGCAGCAGTGATGGCGAGTCACGGAGGAAGAAATGAATTAGGGTTGTAGTTTCAAGGGCGACCTCTGAAAGTGATTTTGGATTGTGAGATTTATTTCTATTAATACTTCCTTTCCCTATGTACTACAGTATTATCTCCTCAGGAAAGTGAGGCTCAGAGAGGTTAATTAACTTGCCCAAGGTCACACAGCCAGTCAGTGGAGGAGTCAGAATTCGAACCCTACTCTGCCTGACTCCGAAGTCCAGGTTTTTTCCACCATCCTTGATTATCTACAGAAATTAGGACAACCTACTCCAGAATGTCAGGTAATATGGTAACCATTAGTATGAGCATTAAGGGACCCCAAGGCCAGGCCTGTGAGCCCAGCCTCACTGCTGTCTCTGCCTCCTGTTCTAGGGGAAGGGATGAGGTGGATAATCTAGATAGTCTTACCCTCTCCTCTCCTTCGGAGACTGGCTTCATTGGGAGTGAGATGACACTGTCGCAGGGCTAGCTTTTTTTAGGCCACTAGTTGTCACAGACTCCTTATGAAGCCAAGCAGAGCACCCCCATGTCCACAAGCACACCGGGATTCGATACATTTGAGTCCTAGATCCCAAACGCCTTTTTCGTTTCTGGTTTTGCATTTGTTTCCATTCTACTATCTTCATTTGGAAAACCCTTTCATTCCTCAAGAAAGCAAGCCACACAATCCAAAAAAGATGTGTCTTGTCCTCTGGGCGCTGCCTCATTGCCGGCCCCATTATTGACCAGTGCCACCGGAGTGCCTTGCACACCTTGGCCAGTGTTCGCTGTGCACATCGACCAGTGAGCTGGCATGCTGTCAGCTGCAGGGGCCCCCAGCCTCAGACACTTCTGAACCCAGCCGCTTTATGGACACAGTAGTTTGAATCGGTTGAATCATGACTTGTCTCCCAAACCACAAATTTGTAACTAGTTCACCGTGAGCCTGTGCAGCCAGATGAATTGTAACTTGGGCAGTCCCTGCACTTAAATTTTTTTTTTACCCAATAAAAAATGATATCTAGACATCTCTGTGTGCATGAAAGCATGTCTGTGCGTATGTGTGTATGTTTGGCACCAGTGGGAAATACAGAGACGTAGAATGCCAGCTCTGCCCTCAACCTCTTCCCAGATGGGTGGGAGATGATATTCTGTGGACTGTAATTCAAAGCAGGCAGACTAATAATAAAGAGCTATGGAGACCGGGGGAGGGGCAAGAATTCAGATCTGGAGTGCAGACCAGAAAAATCGTCCTAGGAGGCCAGACTCTTGGAGAAATGTGGACCCGGCAATAAGAATTTATGAGCTCTTTCTCAGTCACTGCTGAGTGTATATCTTCCAAGGTATTTTCCAATGGGCATAAATTATCTTTCGATTGCAGTATTCGCCACCTCCACTCATCCCCCTACACCAGGTCTTATGTGGACTCTCAGGGAAGCCTCTAACTTGTACCCCGCCTCCTCACCCTTTCTGCATCACCTCACCCCATCGTCACAGCTGTGAGGAATCCAACAGACACACACACTGGACCTTGTCCTTGTCTGAAAACTTTTGGCTGCTCCTCCTTGTCCTTAGAATACAGTCTAGACTCCCCAGGGGGGCAGATAGAGCCCTCCAGAATTGGCCCTGCCCTGCTCTGCAGCCACATCTGTGCCATTTCCTCCTGGAACACTGTGCCAGTCAACCTGGAGTCCCCTGTGCCCATTACCCTGGAGTCCCCTGTGCCCCACAGGCCCACGTCTCTGGGCCTCCGCATGTACTGCTCCTCCTTCCAAGTGCTGTTCTCATCTCTTAAGCCTGAGCTGTCCTCCCTGACCCACCCCCACCAACTTTCAGTGTCCCCACGGAGCCTCATGCATACAGACGTCTCTTGCTGCACCTCTTATATGCAATAGATTCCTCTGTTTACGTGACTGCTCATTTACTGAGTTATATGAGGGTGGTCCAGGCCCGTGCCTCTTTGAGCCCCCGTGCCTTATACAACATCTGACAGAAGGGTGGCTCAGGAAGCGTGTGGCACAGCAGTGAATGATGTGCAGCTTCCGCCGTACTTCCAGACATGAATTGGAGGTCCTGGAACCTTCAGAGAAGCCTTACCACGTTGTGGTCAGTAGGTAGGGGACTCGACACTACCACTGCAGAGGTGGCTTTGTGGGGTGGCCCCTGTGTACCCTCTTATGTTTGCAAAGTGCATTCTTTCACGCAGTCAGCCTACCAATGGGTGACCAAATTCTTTCTTCAGAAGCCAGTCAGAAAAGGGACTTGGCCTGCCAAATTATGCAAAGGTAATCTAATCCCAGACCTTCAGTTTTTGTTTAGCCAGTGGCTGCACAAGTGTCACAGACCACAGGGGCTGGGCGACTTGCGCATGGTGGTCCCTCTGCTTTCTTGGGCACATTAGAATGTCGTTCTTTCACAGGACTCGTTTCAGAGAATTTTCCGTGTAAATGTGAAAGACTTAAATTTATGCCTGCCTCAGTAACTAAGTATAGGCTACTTATGGAACCACCCAGCTATGGGAAATCCAGCCATGACAACTAACTGTGAAGAAATAGCCCCCCTTATTACACAGAGCAGACATCCTCAGGGATTGGATGAAGAAGAGCTCTCTAGGAAGTCAGTGAAAATGAGCTCCCTGCCTCCTCAGAGTATGCCTGGTCAATGTGTGACAGGCTTGCCACTGGGTTCCCATGCTGCACCCATAGCAGACATAACCAATCGATCCCAGCATTCTTTCTAGACGGGCTCAAAGTCCTTCCTCCCTCCAGTGCCACCTCCATACACAATGCCTAGCCTCAGGCATACTGCTGCTCCTGGACCTCTGTGAATGAGCCCTCCACAGAGGTCCACCTTTGGTCCATGGATCAACCATGGACCAAAATGCCTGTTCCTTGTAGGCCTCAAGACAGCTGAATAATCTACTAATTCAAAGGGAGACCAGAAAGGCAATAGTCAAAGACAATAAAGAGCATAACGATAGTCTCTATAATGCAAGTTTTTTCTCCTCTCAGAGGGTCCCTGATCCCATCAGAGGACTCAGTTCTTCACAAGCAAGACTGATCTTGCAGCAGAGGGCTGATGGAGTCATTTACATGGAGAGCCAAAGAGAGTCTCTCCCACCAGGACCTTGAGCTCCTTTGAGGTGTACCTCATTTTTTCATTCATCAGGTGTTTATTAAGCATCTATGACTAAGGGCAAGCTCTGGGGAAAACATGGACGTAGAAACAGACATGGTCTCTGTCCTCAAGCAGCTTATAGCCTCAGAACAGGCCCAGACATTAGTCAGATAATTGCACAAATGACTGTAAAATTACAACTGTAGTAAGTACTCCAAGGAGCCTAGATTGATCCAGTCAGAGGATGAATAGGGTTAACTCGACATAGAGTGAAAGGAAGAACATTTTAGGCAGAGGGAACAGCATTCAGAAAGGTCATGTGTCAAGAAGATGAGCATGACAGCCTTGCTGGTCCTGAGAAGAGGATTTGTCTACATTCTATGCACAACAGGAAACCACCAGGCAGAACCTCTAGCCCTGAGACAGTGCTGTGCACATTCGAGGGCTGGATGCATCAGTGAGGAACAAAGGCACGCATGGGGGAAGGATCCAGTGTGATGGAATGACGGATGCTCTCCCACCCGGAGTATGTGCAAACCCTGGAATGAATCCGCCTTCACACTGACTTTGGAGATCTGGGGCAGGTCGGGTTTCCAACTGGAGGTCTTTAGTATTCCTTGACTAAGTCAGCTTAGTCAACTACGTTAACAAGGTCAAGTCAAGCTAAGTTAACTACTCCAGCCATTCTTAGAGGTATTTCACTGCAGGCTTTTTGTGTTCTATTTCTGCCTTTCCCCCACAACAGTTGGGTAACAGTCCCCAGCATCGTGAATAAGTTATATAAGATTTAATATTGATTTGTTGGAGTTTTTAATTAAAAGTATAATTAATGATTTATTGATAGTTTGCAGTTTACATTAATCACTGTCATTAATGGTAATCCTTTTAGGTGGTTTATAACTTTTAAATGGGGTCTGTTAGTTCCCAAGCCTGGTGGCTTTGTCTCTAGGCTGCATTGGGGTCTGCCACCCTCCCATGACCCCCACATCCCTCCCCATCACCCCGTTTGCTTTAAGATACAGGGATGAAACTCCAGGTGTAAACTTTTCAGGGTCAGCCTTTTACCAAGGAACAGATATTTGGGTACCTTCCTGGCCAAGAGGAGGGGTGGTGCACAAGCTGGCTCTGTTTTGCTGTGGGCAGAGAGAACCAGGCCACTTCTAGCTCTTCAACCCACTACTTCATTTACAACTCTCTGACTTTGTATTCCCTGGTTTGCATGTCTGACACCTCACTTGGCACAGGATTTATTACAGCTTTTCAATAGCCCGTTCCTTCTGATTGACCTGTCCGTCTCCATTTGGAGTGGAAAGATTGGCTTCTAGTGTTTGTGGTGAGAATATTCCTGAGTGCAATGGTTTGGGGTTAGGAGCTTCCTGCTCTTGGTACAGAACCGAGGACCACAACCAAAGGAACTTCCCTTTCTCTGGCTGGGAAATGCAAAGGGTGGGGAAATACACACTAGAAGTTGCCTGAGACCTGGCTGAAGGAGAGAAACTTTCTGTTTTGCCAACACCTTCAGGGATAGAAAAAAACAATCAAACTTCTGCTGCATCACAGGCAAGGGAAGGCAGCTCAATGGAAACAGCATGAAAAGAACTGCGAAGCCCATAGAGGTCAATCCCCTGCTTCTGGGGTGGGCATTCTCTCCCACGTGAATAGGCCCAGATTTCATTTTGAAAACATTTCCCTGGGGGGAGTCTTCCCTCAAATTCTCTCTCTTTCCCTCTCTACCCTTCCTCAAGGTTTGACAATCTCTCTAACCAAAATCCCTCTTGCTGTAGTTAGAGCCTCTTAGGGACCAGTTAAACTGGAATAAGGGATGGCCATAAGAAAACATGCAAATTCCTTTTCCTTTTAAAGAGAAATATGTCTCCTGGATATTACCTGAATAAACCCATCAGCTCGCTATTACTTTTCTGGGCTGATACTTGATGAGGATGTTTGCAGAAAGTCCTGTAAACATCTTCTATAGTCTATATGGGGAGGACAAGTCCCACCTGTTTCCAGTGGAACATTCTGATTCCTGTTGTTACTCTATATTTACAGAGTGGGCTCCACTAAGAGCCCACCTCCTTCTGTCACTGGTGGAAAGGCTATTTAATATGATCCCAATTAGAGGGAGGAGGATCTGGGATGGTCTTTGGAACATGGCAGACGGGGGCGTACCCGGAGGGAATAAACCACCCCAGGATGCTGTGTGACCACCTGACCCTCTGCAAAGCAGCATCGTGGCACTCTGTTCCCTTTCAATGTTCCCACAGTGAGTGCCACCCATTTTTACCACAATGGCAACAGGATTTATGCTCCCACCCACTCTCAGTTCTGAACTTCCTATGGCTTTGCCCCTCATTGGTCATAAACCAGGTGTCACCTGCCTCTCTGACCTGGCTTTTCTTGCAGTTACATGGTTTCCTTTGCGATCTTCCTGGCCAGTGGAAGCAGAAGGATGTTTTTACAGACAGGGTATTATAGATGGGTTGGCAGATGAGATGATTTCTGAGGGCCTGGCACAATGCCCAAAGGAACGTGAGTCAGCTCTCAGAGGAGGTTTGGTTTTTCCTTCCAAATTCATACAAACAGCAGTGAAGTTTAAAAGATCCTGAAGTGGATTACAACCCCCATTCATTTGGCAGCAGAGGAGCACAACTGTCAAAAAGTCCAGGTACTTTAAGCCGTGGGAGAGGCACAGTCACTCTCAAGTTGGACGGGGGGCTTCAAGCTATTTCTAAAATTAACTTTGGGTCTTTTGTTCCCTTTCGAGGTTCCTTTGAGGAATGGGTGAAAGCCACCTCTTCTTGACCACAACAGTGACTGGATTTATTTTTGTCCTGTCTTCCTCCTCCCCATTCTGAGTTCTCGAGGCTTTTATTGTTTTTGGTTTTAGCCAGGCTTGGGCTGGTTGCTTACTCTCCAGTGTGCAGGGCTTCTAGAAGTGTTAGCCACAGCCAGCGGGAGGCAGCAGGTCACTCATCCTGCCTGCTGAGCTGTCATGGGCAGACATCTGTTGAGCTCCCCCCAGCACCAGCCGCAAGAATGTACCAGATGTGGTCTCTGCTCTGCAAGAGCTCTCAGTTTAGAGCAGGCTTTTTGAAAAAAAAAAAAAAAAAAAAAGTGGTATGATACACGTAATATAAAATACCATCCTAACCTATTTTTTTTTTTTTTTTTTTGAGATGGAGTCTCCCTCTGTCACCCAGGCTGGAGTGCGATCTTGACTCGCTGCAACCTCTGCCTCCCAGGTTCAAGCGATTCTCCTGCCTCAGCCTCCCTAGTAGCTGGGATTACAGACATGCACCACCATGCCCAGCTAATTTTTGTATTTTTAGTAGAGACGGGGTTTTACCATGTTGGCCAGGCTGGTCTCAAACTCCTGACCTCAGGTGATCCACCCACCTCGGCCTCCCAAAGTGCTGGGATTACAGGCGTGAGCCACCACACCTGGCCTCATCCTAACCATTTTTAAGTGTATAGTTCGGCGATGTTACGTTTACTCATATTGATGTGCAAACAATCTCCAGAACTTTTGTCTCCTGCAAACCTGAAATTCTGTACAGTATCTACTTGGGGGATGTGTTCCAAGACCCCTGGTGGATGTCTAAAACCGCAGATAGTACCGAATCCTATAGAGAGAGATAGTCCCAGATTTAACGATGGTTTGACTTAAGATTTGTCGACTTTATGATGGTGTGAAAGCAATACACATTCAGCAGGAACTGTACTTTGAATTTTGAATTTTGATCTTTTCCTGGGCTAGTGGTATGCGGCAGGATATTCTCTTGTGATGCTGGGCAGCGGCAGAGAGCCCTGGTCAGCCCTGTGATCACGAGAGTCAGCAACTGATACAGTACTCTACAGTTTACTGCGTTCAGTAAATCACATGAGATATTTAATGCTTTATTATAAAATAGGCTTTGTGATAGATGATTTTGCTCAAATGTAGGCTAATGTAAATGTTCTGAGCACACAAGGCAGGCTAGGTTAAGCTGTGACATTCGGTAGGTTAGGTGTATTAAATGCATTTTCTACTTACAGTATTTTCAATTTACAACGGGCTCATCAGGACGTGACCCATCATAAGTTAAGGAGTATCTGTAATACTGCAATGAACATGGGTGTGTAAATATCCCTTTGATACTCTGCTTTTAAAAGCAAGTGTTCTTGGCTGGGCATGGTGGCTCACGCCTGTAATCCCAGCACTTTGTGAGGCCGAGGCGGGCAGATCACCTGAGATCAGGAGTTCGAGACCAGCCTGGCCAACATATAGCGAAACCTCATTTCTCTACTAAAAAATACAAAAAATTAGCTGAGCATGGTAGTGCATGCCTGTAGTTCCAGCCACTTGGGAAGCTGAGGCAGGAGAATTGCTTGAACCCAGGAGGCAGAGGTTGCAGTGAGCCAAGATCGCACCACTGCACTCCTCCAGCCTGGGCGACAGAGCGAGACTCTGTCTCTCAAAAAAAAAAAAAAGCAAGCATTCCTAACCTGGGGCCCGTGAACTCCCAGAAACTAGCTGCAATACATGGTGTGTTCCTGTAAATGCTTCTTGTTCTAGGGAAAGCAAGTTCATGGCTTGCATCAGGTTTTCAGTGGGCTTAGGATGTCAGGAGGGCTCAGTCTAGAGAGTAACAAAAGCAGCACCTCCTTCGGAATCCCCCGAGGCCCCGCCTGTCCTGAGTGCCGCCGGTCCGATGGCAGGGCAGGTGTGAAGGAGCAAGTCATTCACTTCTTGGTTCCTGTCCCAGCTGTGCCATTTACTACCTGGGTGACACTTGGCAGTTCATCTGACGTCTTGGAGCCCTAGTCTTCAAATCTGTAAAATAGAAATAATGACAATATCTTCCTAGGATTGTTAGGAAGATTAAACTAGATTTAGCACACTGGTCAAAAGCATAATGCGGTAGGCTGAATCATAATGTCCCCCCGCACCGACTGCCACCCTGCCAAAATATCTAGCTCCTAATCCCTGGATATCCTGGCAAAAGGGACTTTGCAGGATGTGGTTAAATGAAGGATCTTGAGATGGAGGAGATTATCCTGGGTTATCCAGGTGGGATCTAAACGTAATCACAAGTGTCCTTGTGAAAAGGGAGGCAGAGGGAGATTTGACTACCGAAGAGGAAGCAGGACGAGTGATGGTGAAGCAGGAGGCTGGAGTGGTGGGAGAAGAGGCTACGAGGCAGGGAAGGCAGGCCCCCTCTGGAAGCTGGAAAAGCATGGAAATCGATTGCCCCCCAGATCTTCGGGGAGGAGCCAGCCCTGCGGACAACCTCCACGTTAGTCTAGTGAAACTGATTCCACACATCTGGCCTCTGGAGCTGTAATATAATAAATCTGTGTTGTTTTAAGTAATATGTTACAGCAGCAATAAGAAATGAGTATACATGGACTCTGGGGCCAGACTGCCTGGGTCTGAGTAAACCACTTACCAGCTGTGTGACCTTGGGCATGCCACTTAATCTCTTCATGCCTCAGTTTCCTCATCTTTCAATAATAAGGCCCACCACAAAAGGGCTGCTATGAGGAGTAAAGAAGCTAGTATGTGTAAGTCATTGAGACTGGCACCTGGAATCTAGTGAGTGCTGTATAAGTATTTGTTAAATAAAATAACTAAAAAGCACGTGAAGGTGGCTGGCTCACAGGAGGCTGTGGGGTGACGCAAGTGGATGCTGACGGGTTTGGCGGTGTGGGCTGTGCTCCGTGGAGTCAGTTCAGGAAGGCAGGGGAGTATTTGGTGCCTCTCAGGAAGACTATGGTAGTCTTCGTTAAAATGAACCATAGATGCTTGAAGGAATGAACCCTCCATTGTCTGTTACACTGAATGCCTCACACCCTGCATTTCCCAGTGTTCCTTGAAATATTAATAGCTGTTACTTCAAAACAAGAGTCAAGGTCAAATAAGTTTGAGAAACTGCATTTCAAAGCCGACTAGTTTTCTTTTCTTTAGAAGTCTCAGAAGCTTTAATATGCTAATGAGCCTGATTAATCTCTGAGAAGCATTTTTCAAACATTTGGCCACTCAACCACATGGTGCTTCCAACATGGCCAGCACTCTGCAGAAGGCGCCTCAGTGCAAGCCTGGATACCTGTGGCTGCTACAGAGGTGTGTGAAGGTGGGACAACCCATCTGAGAGGAAGTGTCAGGGGCCTGTTTGCCTGACCTCAGAACTAACTAGAAAATGTAGCTGCTGCTGCTCCTGTCATTCATATCCCAGACAGTCAGAAAGGGTTACCGACAGGCCCATCCATCCCTGTTTCCTTCAGGGCCTGGGCCAGCCTCCAGTGGAGGCACCTAGACCCTGAGGCCCCAGGCCCTAGCATGCCCCTCTCTTGCCTCCCTCCTGACCCAATGCGAGACCCTATGGATGCCACAGCCCTCAGGTCTAAACTTCATCCTGTCCCCTTCTCCAGCTACCCCTTGGCTGCTTCTCAGGCTTAGGGATGTACCTACCAGCAGCCAGCATCAGCCTATGGGAGGACAGATAGAGAAAGTGGCAGCGTGGGCCCTGGAAGCAGGCCTGGGGCCTTTTTGGACAGGGGACTCCGGGCGTCTGGATATCCAAGGGGGGTTTAGAAGGTGGAGGCAGACAAGGCCTCTTGGCCCTGTGGGCTTCTGGCTCCATGGGGTGTGGTGTGACTTAAGGAGGGGTCAAGCAGGGCCATCTAGTGTGGGGGACCCAGAGCCAGAGCCCCAGGTGTCTGGATCCAGGGCAGTACCTGTGGGCATTGACCACACAGCAGCACAGACCCTGAATTGCAAATAGTGCCCCCAGTCACCAAATTGGCCCTCTCCATAGCCACATCTTTGTTTACTTCTGCACATCTCTAGGAGACACGCAGTTCTAAGCTCCTGGTTCATCAGCAACTTGCATCCTGATCTCCACTGTACCCCACGGGTCTTGACACTGTACCTAGCATGCTGAGGCCAGATCCACAGTGAGCTCTCACCAGCAGCAGTCGCTGTAGTGATGGTGGCTGTTGCATGCCCTGGCCTTGGCCCTGGCCCCTCCCTCCCGAATGGAGGGAAGAGTGGAGCAGGTTTCCTTTCTCAACCATGCGGAGGGCCACCACTTCCCACAGGGAGCCTAGGCCTCTGCCCTCAGTGGGGGAGCAGGGTGGGCCACTGACTAACGCGGCTTTCTGTGCCTACGATGGGAATGCACGTGGAGAGGCGGCCTTGAAATAAATGCCTTTGTTTAATCTTCATGCCCTGGAACTATTTTTCATAAGGTGGTTTAGTTAGAGGGGCTGTGGATCTGGTAATGAGGCTGGCCTTGGAGAGGGAGCCTTGTGAGAGGAGCTCAGCTATGAACACTTCTAGCAGGGCTGTATTCATAAAATCCTGGGGGCTCCCGGGGGATTTGAAGCTCTACACAGAAAATTACAGGGCAGGAAAGGACCTGAGCAATTATTTTTCCTCCAAGAATGGCCATGCTTAAAACATCACCATTAGGCGCCGCAAGTGGCTTTCTCCATGACAGTTCTTTAAAAAAATACTTTATTGGGTTTTTTTAAATTACAAAAGCAATATAGGCTTCTTTTAACACAGAGGTGTGTTCTAATTATCAAAAGGAAAAAAATCAATAGGTTCCCTGATTCCCATCTCCCTACGTCCCCAGTGGTACCAGTGTTAACAATTTAGTGTTTAGCCAGAGGTGATTAACGCACCTTTTGGGTGTGCTTATACAAAAATGTACCAACATGCATACACATATATGGGCATTTTTGTTTTTATGTGTTGGTGTTTGCTTTTTTAAAAAAGAGGAATCACACTATACCCGTTATGCTGTAAGTTTCTCTTTTTACTTAGCAATATATCATGAACATTTTCTAAGTCAATACATATAGATCCACTTCATTTTTAAAAACTGCTATATAATGTTCCCCAGTATGAGTACCATAATATATTCAGCTGTTTCCCTATTGATGTATATTCAGGTTGTTTCCAGGGTTTTTTAAAAATTATAATAAGCAATTCTTTTAAAATATTCTTTGATTTCTTTTTCTATCTTGTGCATATGTTACAAAAGACTCTTTTGCCTTAGGACAATTATAAAAATGGTGAACAATTAAAATATCTCTTTATAGTCACATTGATATAGTTTTGACACCTTAAGCCCTTTATGTATTCGTTCGGGCGGCCCATATTTCCTGGGCGCTGTGCCTGGCACTGTGGAGGACAGTGACCAAGGAGATGTCTGTTCTCAAGGACCCCTGCTTTAGTGAGGGTGCTGACAAGCAGGTGGACAGGAATGCGGCTCAGATGGAAGATCAAGTGGGAGGTTTAGGCCAGAATGGAAACTTAATAGATGAGAGTGTGGCCTCTTGGTTTAAATCCTGTCTCTACCACTTAGTTGCTATGAGGTGTGGGGGATGTTCACTTTTCTTATTGGGCTATTGTGAGACCCAAAGAGTTAATGTAAAGAAAAGTGCTTAGGAGGCCAGGTATGGTGGCTCATGCCTGTAATCCCAGCACTTCGGGAGGCCGAGGATGGCTGATCACATGAGGCTAGGAGTTTGAGACCAGCCTGGCCAACATCGCAAAACCCCACCTCTACTAAAAATACAAAAATTAGCCGGGTGTGGTGGTGCATAGCTACTTGTGGTAGCTAGGTGGTAATCCCAGCTACTCGGGAGGCTGAGGCAGGATAATTGCTTGAACCCGGGAGGCAGAGGTTGTAGTGAGCCATAATTGTGCCACTGTACTCTAGCGTGGACGACAGAGTGAGACTCTTGTCTCAAAAAAAAAAAAAAGAAAAGAAAAAGAAAAGTTCTTAGGGCCTAGCCAACAAATTGGAAACACCAAATGGATTGTTGCTGTTTGAAGTGCTGCCCCTGCCACTGGGAGATCAGCAAAAGCTCCCCCTGAAGGGGTGACAGTGCAGCTGGCCCTTGGGAAGGAGGTGAAGGGCCTTTTAGTCAGTTGGGGAAAAAACAAACACCCCCTGCCCACCACCACCACCTGGTCCTGACCTCAGTTCTTCAGCTCCCTAGGCTGTTCAAAGATCCAAAAACCTCTTTATTTTTAGTTGCTAAAAATATCCCCTAAGCCAGGGTTAAAGAATTTCTCCCTGAGTGGTAAATAGGTGACTTAGAACTAATCAGGGCCCAGCAGCCCCAGTGATGATACTCTTCCTCCCCTACCCCCAAACATTCAGCAGGATCCTTTCATGTGTCAAAAGGAAAGAAACTTATCAGAAACTTCCTGTTGAGAAAACGATACCTCTTACCCCAGACTTAGCAGATGCACAGAAACCTTTGACTCCTGGATCTGCCAAGGCACACAAAGAACCAGAAACACCTATTGGCCTGGCCTGGGATAGGCAAACATCGGGGGTCAGCCCAACAAGCCCTCCTAGCACAGCCTGGGGCAGCACACACAGTAGTCAAGAGAGCTGCCTGCCCTGGCTTTAGAGCCTAAGTCTGCTCCTTATTAACTGTATGGCCTTTAGTAAATTACTTAGTCTCTCCGAGCCTCAGTTTCCCTGTCTGTAAAATAGAAATAGGAATACCTATCTCAGAACCCTGTTAAGGACTAAATGAGATGGTGCCTGTAAGGCACACAGCACAGGGCCTGGTGCACAGTGAGGCTACAATACATGGCCCCTGCTGTTACCGTTGTTAATGGAGACCGCCACCCTGCTCCCTCCGCTCCCCTGAAACGGGGGCTAGCACTCCCCAACTTTCTGGCCATCCTTCTCCAGCTGCCATTTGGGGATTGGCTCTGTGACAAGCAGGGGCCACAGAGCCTGGGGAATACTGGAGGAAGGCACCCAGCCCCACCTGGGAGTCAGAAGGGACCAGCTTAGACGTGTGGAAGGGAGGCACGCTTGATCTGGAGGTCTCTGGTGAAGAAGCTGAGAAGAAGGAGTGCTTGTACAGAAGATGGAGGGGCGCAAGCTCAGGGGTTACTGGTAACTTGGTTTTTAGCTGGCATGAGACACCGGGTGTGGCAGGTGATGGGGATGGAGGGGCCAGCTGGTGCCAGGTGGGAAAAGGCCCTTTTGGCCAAGTGCAGCTAGGAGGTTGGACACTCTGGGTTGCCACTGAAAGGTTCTAGAAGGGGAGGTGACATGATTTGGTTTGTATTTTAGAACATTTGCTCTGGCAGCAATGTAAAGATGGCTGGGGTGGAGCACATGATGAGACCAAGGTGTGGCCACTGCAACCCAAGGATTGGCTGGGGTCATTTGGCCTTACTGCTTCAAATAGAATTGGTTACAAACTCCCATCCCACCCAGGAGGGGACCCAGTGTCTTTCCACTGGTCTCTGGGGGCTCAGAAACTTCCATTTCTCTCTTGACAGCTCATCTGATGCCAAACTCTTTCTGCTGAATTCTCCACCTCCATCCTGTACTTAGTGACCCCTTTAGGCACCCTTCCTGTTCCTATTGCTCCTCGAGGGACCCATGACCAAGGCCTCTATGTTAGCCAACATTTCCATGTATCTGGAGCAAGGGGAAGGGGTGAGGTGGTGGTGGCACAACAAATAAGACAGCGCTGAACGCCACATGCTCCTGATCTTACAGTCTCAGCACTGTCCGTGTCTCACGGGTGGTCAGCAGCAGTTAGTCCTCAGTGGGCTCCGGCCTCCCCCTCTCATGGGACTGGCCCAAGGTGCTGCTTAGCCACCTCCCGTCTCCTTCCAGTCCCACAGCTCACAATCCCCCACCTCCAACGTTCCTGTTCATTTCTAGGGCACATATATTAAGCCCTGTGTTGGTCTCCTCTGACGCCACCCCAACCCTGTCCAGAGGAATCTTCTTTATTAGCAAACATGCTGGGGTGCATAAGTGGGCTCCTAAACTAAGATGGTCTCTTCCTCGCTAGGGACCCCATCACCAGGTCTCCACAGAGGCCTGTTCACTGTTGGGAAGGGGAGGAAGGGAAAGATGATAAATGGATATTGTATCTGTGGAAATGAAAGCCGTGGTCTTAGTTCCACAAGCATAGCCCACTCTAGACTGCAGATAACAATGTAGGTTTCCCAGGTGGTGCACACACCAGGGATAGAACCCAGTTTATTTTAATTGTATATTGATTCTCTGGTCAGCAAAGATTCTTCTGAGAATGAGCATTTAAAGGGTGGGGCTTGAGTTTTCTTTCTTTCTTTCTTTCTTTCTTTCTTTCTTTCTTTCTTTCTTTCTTTCTTTCTTTCTTTCTTCTTTCTTTCTTTCTTTCTTTCTTTTCTTTTTTTTTTCGGAGTCTTGTTCTGTTACCCAGGCTGGAGTACAGTGGTGTGATCTCGGCTCACTGCAAGCTCTGCCTCCCCGGTTCAGGCCATTCTTCTGCCTCAGCCTCCAGAGTAGCTGGGACTACAGGCGTATGCCACCACGCCCGGCTAATTTTTTTTTTATTTTTAGTAGAGACGGGGTTTCACCGTGTTAGCCAGGATGGTCTCGATCTCCTGACCTCATGATCCACCCGCTTTGGCCTCCCAAAGTGCTGGGATTACAGGCATAAGCCACTGTGCCCGGCCGAGTTTTCTTTAGAAGACAACGTAAAGCCCAAACTGGCTAGCCCCCAAATAGAGGGCCTGCTTAGCAGGCTGGCAGGTGAAAGGGCATGGGACTTGGAAGACACAGAATGCTGCAAGCCCCAGGCAATTGATTGAACCTCTCTTGGTTTGGGTTTCTTCATTTGCTAAATGGATGTATTACTCCCTTATAGGGACAACATGAGATTGCAATGAAACGGTATGTGCAAAATCACCTGGCTCGGCCCACAGTCTGGCTTTTGGGTAATTTTGACACAAAAGGAAATAGCTATGAACTGAATTGTGTCTCCCCAAAACGCATTTGTTGAGGCCCTAACCTCCAATGTAACTGCCTTGGAGACAGGGTCTGTGGGAGGTAATTAAGTTTAAATAAGGTCATAAGGATGAGGTCTAATCCTATAGGACTGCGGCTCTAGGAGAAAAGAAAAAGAGAGATCCCTCTCCCTCTCTCTGCCATGTGAGGACACAGTGAGATGGCAGCCACCTGCAAGCCGGCAAGAGAGCCTGACCGTATTGGCACCCTGATCTCAGACTTCAAGCCTCCCAAACTGTGAAAAAATACATTTCTGTTTTTTGAGTTACCCAGTCTATGATATTTTGTTTTGGAGGCCTGAGCTGTGGTGCATATTTAACCTGTGGGCAGTGTGTTTTCAGAAAGTGGTGACATGGTGCACATGGCTCTGGTGGGAGTGGGTCTGTGGTCTCCTGTCCTTTGATGAAGCTCCTTCTGTGACATCCAAGGTCCCAGTGATCTGGGTCCTGCTACCTTCTTGGCCTCACCTGGTGTCATCCCTCACTTCTTTCTCACATTGGTCTTCTTTCTTCTATCTCTCCAACTCTCTAAGCTCCATCCTGCCTTGGGGTTTTTGCACATGCTGTCCCTTCTGTAATGCATACCTTTGCAAAGCTCACTTTGGATTCAGAGGTCCCTTCCATAGAGAGCCCTGTCCTGGCTGTCTGGGACTTCTCTCATTTCCTTTGCCCTGTCTTATTCTCTTCCTGGCAGGCATCACTCTCTAAAATTAAATGGTTTACCTGTTTAATATCTGTTTTCCTCCCCTGAAATGTAAGCTCTGTGGGGACAGGGGCCTTGTCTACTTGTCTTGCTATATCCCTAGAGCTTACCAAGGACTGTCACATAATGGGGGCTCAACTCATACTCAATGAATGAACGAGTGAATAAGCTGATCAGGGCAAAGCTCCATGCCTGTGCATCGAGCACCTCTTGAACCAGACCCCAAACACTTGATTTCCAGCATCACACCTTGTCTCTCCTTACAACTAGAGACCAGCCGGTCCATCCAAAGGATTTCCAATCAAAGGGTTCTATGGAGAGCATGGGGTCCACTACAGAGATCTAGGCTGGAGGAGGAGGTGAGTGAGTTGATCTTTGAATATTCTTCTCTACCCTTTCAACTACAACAGCTCTGAATTTGTCTGTTTCCCATGTTGGGCGTACATGAAAAATCTTATAAAAGAAATGGCCCCAAAGCCCAGAGAAAATGGAAAACCACAATTGCATCCAAGTCTTCACATTACACTGAGGAATCTGAGGTCCAGAGACTTGCCACACACAGATGGCCAGAGGTGGGATGCTCTATCCCTAGTGGTGATGTGGTCAGGGATCAAGAAACTCCTGCTATGTGAGTAAAGAATAATGGCTCCCTCAAATGCTGTAACTTGGCTTTCTTTCTCTGAGAACTGAGGACAAGGGAAAGGATTTATGATCACCACTGGTCTCTGTTAGTCCCAAACAAACTTCAGGCTCCATAACCCCCATGAGTGGTCATTATACACTGCAAGAGACCAAAAGTGAGCTCTGGCGAGGCACTCAGGAGAAGCCTATCCTGGCCGGACCAAAGAGCCACTGTGGGACATCATACAGGGCCCAGGGAGTGGGACGGTTTCAGATGAGGACAATTTCTTCTTAGACACAGAGCGGGGTAGCCTGGACCCCAGCGCCCTAAGCATCTTGTTTATGGTAGAATCATAGACTTCCCTGACAAGTCCTGTTCACTGGCTGGCCTCTTTTAGAGCCACCATTTTTCTACCTTTGCTTCCCAACCCCCACCTTCCTCCCTTTCTTCCTTTAGTTCCATGGAGCATTTGCTGACTGGTAATTTTACCAACCATTGCTGCAAATCCAGAAGTTCATTTCATCACTGGCAATCAGCTCCTGTCCTCAGGGAAACCTAATTAGGTACTACAGGATTTTTGCTGTTGCTTCCATGGTAACCCCCGTAGTAATGGTGTACATGCAGAATATATGCTCCAGGGTGTTTAAATTTATATATGTATATATACAAAATATAAAATATATTATATATATAAATAATATATCTTAAGAAAATCTGTAATTTTTTCCTCTTGCTTTGTTTCTGTGTATGTTTTTTTAAATGATGGAAATTTTCCCTGAAGTTCTTTTCCCCACAGAGAGGAAACAGTACACAAAAAGGCTTTTTCCATTTTCTCTCCTTTAATTTAAAGAAATTCACAGTTGTGCAAGAGTGAAAGTTTTTCAGGTTGGTCAGAAAGTGTCTAAGCAGGAATACGCTCTCCTCCCTGATAGCTGAGAACATTTTAATGACAGGTTTTGCTTAAATAAAAAATCAGAAAGGTCTCAAGGCTTTCAAAATAGAATGGGGGGAAAAAACGAGTAAATCCAATGAATTGACTCTAAACTTATCCTAAAAAAAAAAAAAAAGAAAAAAAGAAAAGAAAAAAGAAAAAAGGCAAGCTTCCCTGCATGCCTACCCCTCTGCAGGAAGTGTGGGGAGGCCTCGCAAGTCTGAAGCTCGGGCTGTGCCATGTGGCTGCTGGAGGCACTGGGTAGTGTCCTTGTCTCCTTGTCAAGGCAGCCTGTCCCAGACCCTGCAGAGATTGCAGCTGAACGGCCCTGTCCTGAGGTGGCCAGATGGCCTTCAGTGTTGGCCTTGTGGTGAGCTGGTGATGACATCTTTGCTTGGTGAGACACTCTAACCAGGGAAAGCTCAGACCTGGACTCCCTGAGGTGCAGGTGACAAGGGAGAGGGCCTGTGACATACCCACAGCTGAAAGCCAAGGGCTTCTGAAGAATCCCTGAATAACTGAAAGTGCTTTCTGTACTACCCCTCACTGGCCGTCCAAGGATGGAATGCCATGCTGACCTCTTTGTTAGCTGCCAGCGAATCCGTTTACCCTCAGCATTTGCCAACAAGGTCCACTGTTCCCAGACTTCCTGCTGTTTTTCTCCAGCCCCCACCCCAATTAATTCCGTTTCGCCCTTGTTCCCTGATTCAGTCTACCAGCTGACTTCCTCACATCTGAGAAAACACTTTGTATGCAAAACAACTAAACTGCTTGCAAAATAACTTTTTAAATGCTCTGAGTTATTCTTTGATATCTCAAATGATGTGTCCATGGCAGGAGTGGGGATGGGGGAATGGCCATCAAGGAATGGCCCTTGACCCTGATCTCCTCCCCATCCAGTCACCCAGTTACTTGAGAAAGACTGGCCGGCAAATATAACTGAGTGGAGTGGGAAGGTGGGATGGGTGAGGGTTCCTTCTAGGGGCTGTGGCATAAGAATCTAAAAGGAAAATGTTGGGCACGGTAGGCACATGACCTGGCTTTTCTAATATGTGCCAAATATAAGAATCCGTTTTGTTATATATTAGTTTTGTTGCATAACAAAGCACCTCAAAACATAATGGCTTAAAATAATAATTTAGGTCACGTTTCTGTGCGTCAGTCATTTGGGCTGGGCTCAGCTTGATGGTTCTTCTGCTGGTCTCACCTTGGGTGAGCTTCTGTCATGCAGCTTGTCTAGGATGGCTTCTGATGGCTGGCAGCTGGTACTGGCTGCAGGCTGGGGTGAAAGGAATAGTGAGGCCATGTGTCTATAGTGAGCCTCACGGCGCTGACATTTTTCAAACCTCTGCTGTATCACACTTTTTAATGTTCCACTGGCCAAAGCAAGGTACATGGCTAAGTTCAGCTGAAGGGATTGAGAAATAGGCTGTACTGGCTGGGGGTGGTGGCTCATATGTGTAATCCCAGCACTTTGGGAGGCCGAGGTGGGTGGATCACTGGACGTCAGGAGTTTGAGACCAGCCTGGCCAATATGGTGAAACCCCATCTCTACTAAAAATACAAAAATTAGCGAAGTGTGGTTGTGGGTGCCTGTTATCCCAGTTATTCGGGAGGCTGAGGCAGGAGAATCGCTTGAACCCGGGAGGCAGATGGCGCTGTTGCACTCCAGCCTGGGTGACAAGAGTGAAACTCTGTCTCAAAAAAAAAAAAAAAAAAGAGAGAGAGAGAGAAATAGGCTGTACTTCTTGATTGGAAGAGAGGCAAAGTCACATGTACAGAAGTAAGTGAATGGGATGGGAGGAATTTGTGGCCATTTCTGCAAGCTGCCCCCTCTGGTGTGTCTGATGCATGCCTTCCGGGCACTGCTGAAGCCCTATCTAGCCCAAGAAGCTTTTCAAATTGCATCCGAATCATGCATGTCTTTTGATAGAACTACTTGAGATTGTGAACTGATTCATGGGACATGTGTTTGATTCATATTTATATACCCACAGTGGCCTAACCTTGTTGATTCTTAATAATTATTATATTGAACTGAGTTGAGTTAGTTCTCCTTTTTCTCTAATTACAAGCTTCTTAAAGGAAAGTTTGGAATCACTGTTGCATAAAATCTCCCTCCCAGAGCTCTCAGAATTATACTAACGACTGAAAATCCTGCAAGTTCTCAGAACCACCAGTTAAGTGGTAGAGGGATTAGGCCTAGAGCCACCTCTGGACAGAGCAACTATCTGAGGAAAGAGTGGAACTTTCAGGAAACCAGAGACTGTGATACTGACACATTGCATCTTCAGGTCAGTCACACCCTCAATGAGTGAAATCACTTTTTTAGGCTTAGGAGGCAGAAAGAGTCAATGACTCAGAGAATGTGGCTTTCCGTTCCCCATTGAGGGAAGCCAGCATACAAGGAGCAAACCCATGCCTCATCAGGAAGAGACTCGTTTGTCAGCCCCGGGCCTCTGTGGCTTCTCCTGCTCTGGAACAGCCCAGAACAGACCACTTGAGGGCCCACGGTGCTCCCTGGCCCATGCCGCGCTCTGTCCACGTCACCTCAGTACTTTTCCAGAATCCGTCAGAGGCCAACAGTCAAGCTGGTATAGAATCAGGGCTGGATGACTGAGACTAAGCCCTAGGGGAGGATAGTCCTTTGTGGAGCCACATACACACTCCCCGAGCCCCTCTGGTCCAGCGCTACTTAAGATCCTGGTTCCAGACTTGCTCTAGAACTTTCTAAGGCTTGGAGGTCACCTGGCACAGTTTATTCCAGGTTGAACCACCCTTTGGGAATAAAAGGGTGTCCCTTCCCATGGTGTGAGATGAATTGTCAGGTCCTTTGTGAGTCACAGGCTTAGGAATGGATTTTCAACAGGAATTTCCATTCTGGGTGGTTAACAAGGGCCACAGGCAATCTGTCCTTTTCTTCATATGACACAGTCATCCGCCTACACACGCCTTTATTCACCAAAATTCTACTGACTGCCCACTCTGTGCCAGGCAACGTCTCAGGCATGGGAGTGGGGTGAGATGAGCCAGGCACAGTTCCTGTCCCTGGGGAGCTCAGGTGCACCGAGAACACAGATGAGGCGGGAGGTGCCAGCAAGAGGGTCTGTGTAGAACAGAATTATGGCTTCTTAGAGCAGGAGGTACCTTGGGGATTGTCTAGTCTATTCCCTCATCCCTCAGAGGAGGAAGCTGAGCCCAAGAGAGGGAAGATTAGTCCAGGGGCACGCAGTAAGTGGGAGTTATTAATTCACTAAACAAGCATTTATTGAACACCTACTAAGTGCTAAGATCTGGGCTAGGCTCTGGAGATGCCACAGGGAACAAGGAAGACACAGCGCTTATCTCTTTGGAGCTCCAACTGTGACTGGTGGGGGGGTCCCAACCCTGGTTACATTTTAGACTCACCTGGGAGCCTTAAGAAGAACACCCGTGCCAGGGCTCCACCCCCAGAGATTCTGATTACTTGGCCTGGGGTGGGTCTGGGCATGGGTATTTTTGAACAAGCCCTCCAAGTCATTCTAATGTGCGATGCAAGTAGGTTGAGAACCAGGTCTAAGGGGAGAGACAGCAAAACCTCACAAATACAAATCAATAATTGGGATTGTGCTTTGTTAGGAATGAACAGGACGCAGAGTGAGGAAACAGCAGGGTAGGGTATCTGCTACTTGCTCTGAATCGGGAGGGAGCGAGGCCACACTTGGAGAGCTGTGATTCCAAGGATCAGAAGGAAGGAAGCATAGAGTGTCCTCACGTGGGACAGCAATGGGATCTTCTGGGACACGTCCCACCCTGCAGATGCAGAAAACCTTGCAGTGGAGCCCTGTCTAGCAGAGGCTTTTAACCTGCAGCCTGAAAACTCTCCTCCACCCCCTACTCAAAACACCCCCTCTTTACACACACTGTTTACGAGTTCCCCCAGGCCAGCCAGCTTAATAATCCCTCACATTTTTAGAGCAGTTAGTAAAGCATTGTCCAACTTTTTATTTGTATTATTGGATTCTAACACTAACCCCAGGAGGCAGGCAGGGCCAAGGTTAGTGTTCCCCTGTTGGAGATGTGGAAACAAGCTCGGAGAAGTCACGCATGGCCTGAGGTCACATGGCTAATACCTGGATGTGGGGGACTTCAGGCCAGCTCTCCCACCTCCAGCTCCACTAACCCATGTGGCCCCCACCTTCCCTGCACCAGCAAGCCATAACCGAGGCAGGGCACCTGAGAGGCAGCTGGGGACCAGCACCCTCCCGTCACGCTGGGCAGAGCTGCCGGTGCATTCTCCCCTTCAGCTCTGACGACTTACGATCCCACTCCTCATCAGGCAATCAAAGGAATCTGTTACTCGTTGCTTCCATTCCTGCCCAGAGTGAACCCAGTTACTATAGTAACCAGATGCGATTCTTTATTACAGAGTAGATGGTTTTAATTTTGTATTTGAAGAGTTTGGCCAGGCAGTCACGTTGCCATGGCTTGGCCTGTCGGGTGGCAGTTAGAAGCAGAGGGAACCCTTTGAGCAGCCATTAGGGCTATCTAATTGCTGGGGGAAACCTATGTCTGGAAAAACCCAGGCTCAGCTGCACTGGGGAAGGAGGAGGGTGAGTCTCCAGCTGGTGCTGTGCTGGGTACTGTCTGCTGTTCGGAGATGACAGCTCCCAGATTAGAGCCACCAGGTGAGCCTCTCAGCCAGTTGCTCCCATAGTGCCCTGTAGTTTCCTTTCAGGATCCTCATGGGTAGGTGGGTGGGGGGCTGCTCAGAGGGCCATCAACACATGTTTGTTGAATGAATGAATGAATGAACAAATGATCCTTTGTAGTTTATTAAACCCTTTCAGTCCATTGTCTCCTCTGCTCTCCATTATGGCTCTGTAAGGGTACAGAGCAGGGAGAAAGAGAAACTGAGGCTTGGCTAGGTAAGAGACTTGCCTCCTAGGGCTGCCTCCCCTGTCCATGCCTCTCAGGGCCCATGAATTGCCTGGAATGTTCCCCTTGCTGCAGAAACATATCACAGGTAGATGCTAAAAGCAAGGCAAGCATCGCCCGCCCACCCCACACCAGGTCTGGTACCATAGGTCCTCTCCTGGGTCCTCGGTTCCTGCTGAACTGTAAGGAAGGCAGCAAAGTGGGGGAGAGAAAGCTGCTTGGTGACTAACTTTGAAACAGAGCAGAAGCTTCCTTTGGCCCAGACCATCAAGGAGACAGTTGGATGGACAGAATAAAGGGCTCCTCATTCCCTGATCTCCCTGTGCAAGGGAGGAAAGGAAGGGTTCACTCGGCTTTCAGCCAGTCCCTGCAAATCCACGCTGATCCAGTCTTTCTGTTACTCTTTCTGTGCTGAGGGTGTATTTCCAGGTTAAATAAAACATCCGCCCAACCCTGGCCCCAACATTAATTTCTCCTAACCCAGCCTAGTTTCTTCCAGCCTTGCAGCTCAGGCCTTCCCAGGATGCATGCATGGCCTGCTCTCCCGGCCAGGAGGTGCTGATGCTGGTACCCTTCATCCTGAGCTCATGTTAGGCCACAGGACCCTGCTCGCTCCTCCTTAAAGGCAATCATAACCAGCTTTGGAGAGCAGCAGCTCTCTGTGGCTGTTGGTGGAGCAGGCAGCATATGAGGCTGGAGTCTCGAGTGGGATGTGTTTGTGGATGAGCTGGGACAGGCAACAGCCAGATCTGCTGGAGGGCCAAGGGCCCAGTAAAGAGAGGGCATAGTGTGATGATAAACACTCCACTACCTCCTAGAAGGGAGGTGCCTGCACAGGAGGCCCACACCGAACATATGCCCGGATCTCAGGCCTCACCCTCCAAGAATCAAATCATCAGAGCTGGATAAGACCTTAGAGGCTTCTCATTTCAGTCTCAGATGAAGACCGAGGCCCCAGAGGGGAAGGATGTGAAGTCCCTTTCACAGTCATGAAATATGGTGGGACTCCACAGTGGGACTTACCGGAAGACAAAGGCTGGACACACAGCAGGTGCTCAGTCAATTCTTGTGAGAACAGCCATCCTCATGAGGTGACAGCAGGAAGCATCTTCGTGAAAGGTTAGGGCTAGAAGGAAGCTTAGACATCACTGAGCCCAACTGTCATTTTACAGAAAGACTGAGACCAGATCCATTAATAATGCTACAAATAAGAATAGCTAATAGTTACATAGCGTGCTGGGTGCTAGGCAGGATTCCATGCATGTTGCATATACGAACCCACTGCAGCCTCACAGCGACCTCTATGCAGCAGCTATTATCATCATCCCCAGATGAGGTAACTGAGGCACAGGGTGGTTTGGTAACTTGCCCGGGATCACGGAGCCAGTAGTGTTAGGATCAGGCAGTCTGGCTCCAGAGTCCGTGCTGTGAACACTTCACTGCACTGTCTGAGAGCACAGTGCTGCCAGCAAACACTTGCTGCTCCCTTCTCTGAGTGGGGAGAAGGAATCTGTGCCAGCCCTTGTGAGTTCACTCATGCAGGAAACATGACTTTTTCATCTTTACATCCCCTTCCAGGGCTCAGTTCAGGTCTGGCAGGGACTCAGGGATGTGTTTCTAATACAAATAAGTTGATCTTTCTCACCATCGTAAAACAGCCAATTTGGCACCTCTGTGCTGGAAGGGACCTTGGGAAGTGGCTCAACATAGAACACTTGTGGTCAGCAAAAAGGAGGGGGTGGTTCCCACACACCAAGCAATTCTCCAGTGGACACTGGCTGAGTGTCCTGCAATATAACTCAACTCCGATTGTCCGCCTGGAGTTAGTGTTGGCTGCCACAGGTTGAGGGCTCAGTCCCACCACGTTGACCCCACTTCCGATGCCAGTCACCAGCCCCAGGTTGTTTTACCTGAGCCTCTGACCAAGTGGCTATAAATCAGGGGTTCCCAGGACGCCCTTCTCAGGTTTTCAGTAATTTTCTAGAGCAGCTCACTGAACTCAGGGAAACACATTTACTGGTTTATTATAAAGGACCTTACAAAGGATTCAGATGAGCAGCCATATGGGAGCGAAGCAAAGGGCAGGGCGCATGGGAAGGGGTGGAGCTTCCATGCCCTCTCTGGGCACGCAACCCTCCACGTGTCCAGGGACCTCCATGTGTGCAGCTATCTGGAAGCTCATCCGAAACACAAAGAGGGGAACGACAGACACTGAGGGTGGAGAGTGGGAGGGAGAGGATCAGAAAAAATAACTATTGGGTACTGTACCCAATAGTACCTGGGTGACGAAATCATCTGTACAACAAATCTCTGTAACACGAGTTTTACCTATATAGCAAACCTGCACATGTACCCCTGAACCTAAAATAAAAGTTAAAAAAAAAAAAAACACTGTCTTTTTGGGATTTTATGGAGGTTTCATTACACAGACATAATTGATGACATCATTGGCCATTGGTGATCAACTCAACCTTTGGGCCCCTCTTCCCTCCCAGGAGGTGGTGGGGTGGGGCTGAAAGTTGAAACCCTCTCATCACCAGATTGGTTCCCCCTGGCAACCAGGGCCAATCCTGAGGCCACCCTGGATCCCCACCTGACCCCAGCCACTAGTCATCTCATTAGCATACAAAAGACACTTATCACTTTGGAAATTCCTAGGGTTTTAGGAACTGTGCCTAAACCAGGATAAACACCAAATATATTATTTCTTATTATAAATCACTGTATCTCAGGAAGCAATTTGCAGAGGAGGAAAGTGAGGCCTAGAGAGTCGAAGTGTCTTAGCCAGGGCCTCCCAGGTAGACTGAATCCAGGTCTCCCTACTCCCCATCCAGGGCTCTTGCCACATAGCAAGGCCCCTAAAGAGCATACTAAGGTGGACAGGCTGACCTGAGCCCAGCAGCCTGCCCCAGCCTGCCCCACCTGTCCTGCCTGGACCCTGCTGTGGGCTTCTTGGTCCTGGCCACACTAATGGACTCTCTGCTCCCACCAGCTCTTCGTGATCGACAATGGCGCGGATGACTGGCGGATAGCCATGACCTACGAGCGCATCCTCTACATCAGCCTGGAGATGCTGGTGTGCGCCATCCACCCCATTCCTGGCGAGTACAAGTTCTTCTGGACGGCACGCCTGGCCTTCTCCTACACACCCTCCCGGGCGGAGGCCGATGTGGACATCATCCTGTCTATCCCCATGTTCCTGCGCCTGTACCTGATCGCCCGAGTCATGCTGCTGCACAGCAAGCTCTTCACCGATGCCTCGTCCCGCAGCATCGGGGCCCTCAACAAGATCAACTTCAACACCCGCTTTGTCATGAAGACGCTCATGACCATCTGCCCTGGCACTGTGCTGCTCGTGTTCAGCATCTCTCTGTGGATCATTGCTGCCTGGACCGTCCGTGTCTGTGAAAGGTATTCCACCTGGGGCCTTCTGAGTACAGACCCTGTGCTGGGACAGGGAAGGGAGAAGGAGCAGGGGTGCCAGGAAATATGTGGTCTGATGGAGGAGGCAGGCATGTACCCAGACACCTGAAAGGAGACAATGGGAAAGAGGGGAGTGCTGAGTTGGGGTTGAGTATGAGCTAGAATTGCAGCATTGGAACCAAGGTAAGGTGGGAAAAAGGCACAGAATTTTCCTGATTTTCTGTTCCTTCTTTGCAAACCAATATATCAAAGCATTCTGGTTACATCAGTAACTCACATATAACACATTGCAATTTATTCCTCTTGGGTATTAATAATGCTTATTAGCATTTTAAAGGCTCTGAGAAGTCCTGCAGTAATGAAACCATTTATTTTTGTTTAGTTCAGCCTTTCTCAATTGTATTTGCCCCCAAATCCTTTTTATTATAAAGCACTATTGGTACCTTGCTACTCAAAGTTTTCTTCACAGACCAGCAGCATTGGCATCACTGGGAACTTGTTAGAATTCCCAGAATCTCAAGCCTTAGCCCAGAATGACTGAATCAGAATTTGCATTTAACAAGGTCACCTGGTGATTCATACGCACCTTAGTTTGAGAAGCACTGTACTGATGGAACATACTTTGGGAAACGTTGTTTTAGGAGGCTGGTGGTTGGGAGTCATTCAGAGAAGCTACTCATGGGATAGAAGGGAGATGTGGCCTGACAGAGATCCAGGGCTGTAGAACAAAATGCCAGCTCCTTGGAACAGCCATCATCAAGGCTCAAGGGCAGGAATGAGGCCACCTCCTTCCACCACCCTCGAGCTGCCTTTAATGACTCTTCTCCTTGCAAGAGGTCCTGGATATTCATTTCATTTCATTTATTTATTTATTTATTTATTTATTTATTTGAGATGGAGTCTCGCTCTCTCGCCCAGGCTGGAGTGCAGTGGCATAGTCTCTGCTCACTGCAACCTCTGCCTCCTGGGTTCAAGCAATTCTCCTGCCTCAGCCTCCCATGTAGCTGGGATTACAGGCATGCGCCACCATACCAGGCTAATTTTTGTGTTTTTAGTAGAGATGGGGTTTCACCATGTTGGCCAGGCTGGTCTTCAACTCCTGGCTTCAAGTGATCCTCCTACCTTGGCCTCCCAAAATTCTGGGATTACAGGCGTGAGCCACTGCACCCAGCCCTGGATATTCATTTTAATCTATTTGACATGTGGAGTCTAAATCTAGGTTAGAAACCGTGATTCTGCCCCTAAGTAGCTGTGAGACCTAGGGCAAGTTACTTAACCTCTCTGGGCTACAGTTTCCTCATTTTAAAATGAGGATCACTTGAGATAGAATGAAGCTATGTTTGCTTGAGATAGATTATTTTTATTATGTTGGGAGGTATGGTGAAGCATCCTGTGTAATTTACACAGATTTTGATAGTCGCCCTTAATTTGTCAACACTTACAATTATATTGCCAAATCTTCCATGCACCAATGTCCTAGCAGAGATCAAACAAGACAAAGAAGTCTGGAGAGGAGTTAGCCTTAACACACCTACATGGGTGCCTTGAACCATATCTCCTACCTATTTTTGAGATGTTCTGTTTGCAGACATTTCTTTCAGCGTTTTGGCCAGCAGACACACGGTCAAACCGAGAGGGCATTCTGCTGCCGCAGAACAAGGGTTCAGGCTCCAGGATGCAGGTTCAGGCTCTGAGAGCCAGTGCAATGTTGGAAGACCTTTGTCACACACAGAGCCCCAGGGACACACCATGCTCACCTATTCAGAACCTCGCCATTACTCAGCAGCTGACATTGCAACATCTGCTCTGAGTGGGACCACACTGCACAGGGCTTCATGAGCCTTCTCCGGTAAGCAGACACTCTTCCCCCAATGGAGAAAGCATGTGCTTGGGTTCCGACCCCAAACTCCTCATGGTACCGTTAGCTGAGCAACATTGTGCTCTTCGCTTCACCTCTCTGGACCTCAATTTTCTCATCTGAAAGCTGGATACAGGATTTATTGTTAGAGTCAAACAAGGTGTATATATGCACTGTGTACTGCAATCCAATGATGGTGAAAATTAATAATAGTGCAGATCCCTTGATAACTTTTGGGAATTTTGTGCTGCCTTCTCATAATTAGAACAGCCCAACTTGTACCATACATTGGCCTATACTCTTCCTGTTTTCCTTTCTAAATTATGGAAGCCATGTTGTCTATTAACATAGTAATTGAATTTGCGTAGCCCTTTAAGCTATTTGAAGTCTTTCACTTCCTCAGATGCTCTCTGGCATGTATTTCAGATGGCTGAACATGCAACAAAGTACCTGCAAGTGAGTTTCATAGTTTATTGAACCTATCACAAGAAGGGGTGACTATTTTTCACTGGAAAATAAGCTTGTTTTAAAGAATGTAGTTTGCAAAGTACTTAGATGATGCATCTTATTTGATATTGCATGGCCTTCCATAGCTTCCAAGCTGAGGCTGGGTTAGTCTGGTCCCTGGTGGGCCACTGGGTCTCTCTCTCTCTCTCTGCAGACATGGGTTACAAGCCCCCGCTAAGACCAAGGCACAGAGGAACAATGAGCAAATCGGAAATTCTCTGAAAGTTCCCTTCTCTTGCGAAAAGGCCATTTGACCAAAGACTTAGGTATAACATGAGGTGTATTAAAGCATGGTGGATGTTATTGTTGCACCCCTGTGCTAGTTCTGTGTAAAATCCATATGCCATCCCAGCTTGCCCTCACAATAGATCTATGAGAGAAGTACCTTGCCTGAGGGAAGGAGAGCCCCGGTCCTGGAGGGGCATCTGGGTGAAGCAACATGTCATCCACTACATGGATGTGTTTGAATTGGACATGAAGGC
>NW_026652280.1:100542804-100594652 GCF_009828535.3 Hylobates moloch
AAAAAAAAAAAAAAAAAAAAGGAAAAAGAAAGAAGAGTCTTGGGCATCTCTAATAGGGTGCCAGAATATATATGATCCTTATGATAGAGAAGAGTGGGCAGATGTGAAATGAAAATGTATCTGGTTCACATAAGCACAGAGTTCCAGAAAACTAAAATTGTTTTAGCAAAAAGAAAGTCCACAGTGATGGCACTACATTTTTTAAAATGTGTAATGTGGAGACAAACTTAAAAAATTTAAAGCTCTCTCAGAATGCAGAAGAGATAAGAGAAAGGATGAATAGGACAGAACTGGAGGCTATAGGATCCAGATGAAATCTAAGAATTAGAGTTATTTCAGAGGAAGAAACGACAATTTGGATAAAAGCATAATCAGAAATATACACAAAGTAAACATTTTCAGAATTGGCCTAGGTAAGGGGATGCTGTGTGTGGGGATGGTAGATCAGAGTAGGCAGATCGAAACGGATTCCTCTTTTCCAGTTAGAATGTGGGGGACAGGAGGAGCCATCCCTAGACATACCCCGATACATTCTTTTTCTGGAAAATTTATTGAGTCATAAGGTGAAACAATCCTAGAGGCACACAGGCATCCCAGAGCTGACTCTCCCTCAGGAGCCCTAAATTCAGAGTCATTAGAACAGCTCCACAGCATTTTAAATTTGGATTCACCCTGTCATTTGAATGAGGCAACCAAAGGGGAACAAAAGTCATTCTTGGAGTTTTCTGGGCTCAGATAGTAAACCACCTACACTTTCGGGGGGAACTCGTTTGCCAGTTGACCAAAGAATGAATCACAATTAAGATCTTAATAATGAAGTGTTGTAAAGAAAGACAGGTAGACATTGGTTCACACAGGCAAACATGAAATCAAGACTAAACTTATGCATGGTTGCAAAACTCCAAATTCTAATGTCAAAGAAAAAGTAGATTCTGGAAAGAGTAGATGTATGAAATTAAAGCAATAATTCAATAATAATTAGAGGGTTGCAAATCCTCAGATTAAAAGTTTGAGAGGAGAAGGCTAGAAGGGATTAGTAAAAGCATGCCAGATGCATTGTCTTATGTAGAGGAGAATTTTAAAATAAAGCCCTACTACTCAGTTTTAGCAATCAGAGAAATAGTTTTTTAAAACCTAAAGGAACCGCAGGCAAAATTTTACAAGTATAACAAGAATAACAATAGCATCAGCCATGTATTGTTTCATTCAATCCATGCCATAGCTCTATGAGATTGTATCTCCATACTATATATGAGGATGTTGAGATATAGAGAGGTTGAGCGATGTGCCTCAGGCCACAGAGCCAGCAGACTTGAGACTTCAACACCAGCCTGAGAGCCTTTTCCCTACCCTGAAAACATATACCTCCCATGCCACATCAAAGCCCACATAGCTAAGACAAAAAATAAAGGAAGCAGGAAGGAAGAATTTCAATACAAAGTATGAAAGAAGATCAGAGAAAACCAAACTTAAAATTTATAACAGTCAACAAAATTATGTTTACCTCCTTGTTAAAAGTAAATGTCTCTTAGATGAGATTTAAAAGCAAAATTTAATTGCATGCCATTTACAAAAGAAGTACCTAGAACAGAAGGACCCAAAAATAAATGAAGAGCAAAGATTTATTAGGTAAGTACAAATCAGATGGCAAATGAACAGAAATTCTCATTTTAAACCAAGATGAATTCAAAACAGAAATCATTAAATTGTCCAAAAGAACCATTTAATATGGATAAAAGTGCTATACACAGTAAAACTGTGAATTTTATACAAAAAATGAGATTGATAATCTGAATTTTTAAATGTTTAAGTTAATTGAGCACCTTGTAGCCTATAAACAAATAATACATCTTCTTTTTAAGCATCCAGAGAACACTTTAAAAAATCAATCGACTTCTTGGTCACACATTTCAAAACATCAGAAAAATTGCTCGGGCTGTATTCTCTGACCACAAGCCCATAAAACTCCAATTAAAGGACAACTTTTTGGTGGAACTTTTAAAGCAATCTCCTCAATTACAACAGAGAATTCAAAACTACCATTAAAGGCTATTAGAAAATTACAACAATGACGACCCTGTATGTAAAAACTCAGGATGTACTCAGGTGTACTCAGATGAAAAATATCCTTAAAGTTTTTCAGGCACAATGGTGTGCACTGATAGCCCCAGATACTTGGGAGGCTGAGATGGGAGGATCGCTTGAGCCTAGGAGTTCGAGCCAGTAGTGGACTATGATTGTGCCTGTGGATAGCCACTGCCTCAGCCTGGGCAACATAGGGAGACCCCATTTTTAATAATAAAAACAGAAAAAAATGAACAGAGAAAATAATTGAATCCATTAGAAGAACAAAGCAAACCTCAGGAGGGAAGATTAACTTTATAACAAAGGCAAAGATAGGAATTAATGAATTTAAAAACCAGAAAAACATAATTTATAAATCCAAAAGATACCAACTTCTAAAATATAAATTTAATTGAGAAGAAAGAAAACACAAAATTAGAAATCTTAATGGAGAATAACTACTGATTCTTAGAATGTTTTAATAAATAAGTGAGAATAGCTTAACTTTTTTTTGAAAGAGAAGACCATTGAGGGGGCTTTCTCTACTAGATATTAAAATGTATTATAAGACTAAAAGTAATTAAGTCCCTCTGGCATTACTGAAAAATCAGTAATGACAGATCAATGAAACCTAATGGAAAACACTGAAATAAACCCTACTATGTTAGAACCCAATATACGAGAAAGAAAGCCAACTGGGAAGCAATAGATTATTCAATAAATGGTATTGGGGAAATTGGAAGCTTGGATGAAAAATCAAATTGGAACCCTAGCTCTCACCAGCCACCAAAATAAATTCCAGGTGGATTAAAAAGTCAGATGTAAAAGAAGAAACCATGAACAAGCTCCAGAAAACAAAGTGAATATTTAATCAGCCCTGAGAGGAGAAAGAACTGCTAAGCAAAAAATCTCAGAAGAAACATGAAGGAAAAAACTGGTGTGTTTGATTACATCATACACACAATTTTAGATTTCAGTCCTTCAAAAAATATGAACTTATTTAAAGAGCAAATGTTACGCTAGAAAAAGTGTTTGCAGCAAACATGACAGGAGGTAAATATCCCTATTATAAAAAGCAGTCTTAGAAACTAATCAGAAGAACTCATCTCCCCAGTGAAAAAAATAGTCTGAAGATAAGGCCAACTACAAAGGATGAAATACAAAAAGCCAATAAAATAAAACACACAACACATATTCAGTCCCGCTAATCAAAGAACAGCAAGTTATAATTACAAGGAGAATTACTTTTTCCCCTCTGGAGTTGACAAAATTTTAAATAAATATAACTCAGTGCTGGAGAATCTTCTTATTGTTGGCCGTGGAGGGGGATGGGGTTGTCTTACGCTGAGGGCAAGAAGGAAATTAGACCACCTTTCTGGAAAACAATTTAACAATTTGTCACAGGAGCCTTGAGTTTGTAACTTTGATCCAGGAATTCTCTTTCTAGGAAGCTATTTTAATAGAATAATCAATTTACATCAAACCTCTTCTGCATGGTGCAGTCTATAATAGAAAAGAATGAGAAACCAAGTAAACATCTGGGATTTAAATGGTTAAACAAGTATGGCACATCCATATGATGGGTAGTTAGCAAGAATTTTAAAAAGTCAAATCAACGTGTTTGTTTTCGTTTTTGTTTGTTTGTTTCTTCGTTGTTTGTTTTTGATGCCGAGTCTCGTTCTGTCGCCCGGGCTGGAGTGCAGTGGTGCCATCTCGGCTCACTGCAGCCACCACCTCCCAGGTTCAAGCAATTACCTTGCCTCAGCCTCCTGAGTAGCTGAAATTACAGGCACCTGCCACAATGCCTGGCTGAGTTTTTGTATTTTTAGTAGAGACGGAGTTTCTCCATATTGGCCAGGCTGGTCTTGAACTCCTGACCTCAAGTGATCCACCTGCCTCGGCCTCTCAAAGTGTTGGAATTACAGGCATGAGCCACCGCACCTGGCCTGAAAGTCAACCTTTTGAAAATTATAGTAAGGTAGGAAAATACTCATGATGTAATATTTGAAAAAGGAGCATACAACATAGCATTATGTAGGATATTACCAATTTATAGATAGATGCAGAAATACTTGGAAAATACATAGAAACATTAAATTGATTTCTTTGTGTTACATGTAATATTTATTTATTTATGAGATAGAGTCTTGCTCTGTCGTCTGGGCTGTAGTGCAGTAGCGCAATCTCAGCTCACTGCGACCTCTGCCTCCTGGGTTCAAACTATTCTCATGCCTCACCCTCCTGAGTAGCTGGGATTACAGGCGTGCGCCACCATGCCCGGCTAATTTTTGTGTTTTTAGTAGAGATGGGTTTTCGCCATGTTGGCCAGGCTGGTCTGCAACTCCTGGTCTCAGGTGATCCGCTCACCTCAGCTTCCCAAGGTGTACACGTGATTTTCATACATGTAAACATTAAGTTGATTTCTCATGATGTTACATGTGACTTTTTTCGTTACTTTTTATTGTATTTTCAACAATGAGAATGCATATACATATATAGATTTTTAATGGAAAGAGGTAGCATTTGTTTTTACACACTTGACAAAGCCCCTCATCTTCCATAGGAACTCATGTTTTACATCAACGAGGGGTGGAAAGTAAAGCTGAATGGCTCAGTACATATAATTTTCTCTAACAAGCGCAATGCAAGTTCCGTCTTGAAGGGCTCTCTTCCGACCCGTCGGCCAGTGGCCTTGGTGGACAGGGCTGCGGGGCGCCTTTGGCGGGGCCGGAGTGCTTCTTCGCGGGCGCGCGCCTCCCTTGGAGCTTCTCTGCGGCCGGCCGCTTACAGGAGCGCCTGAGCCGGCGTGAGGGCAGGTGGAGCTCCACAGGGGACGTGTGATCGAGGCAGGCTCCACTGGCTCTTCAGTAGCCTCCCGGGCCGGCCAGGATCTGCGTCCCCGCGGTGTTGTGGGGTCCGGTGGGGAGAGGCCGCGAGTCCGCGGGTGGTTCCCCCGCGGCCAGGCGGTCGTGGGGAGGCCGGGGCCCGGGAGAGGCCGAAGCTCGCTCCGCCAGGGGGCGCAGGGAGGGCCGGGTGGGCGGTGTCCCCACCTGCAGGGACTCGCCATGGAGGAGCAGAGCGTTCAGGTTCCCTCTCGCTGTGGCGACAGCCGGAGCGGCTTCAGGGCTGGGCCGGCGGCTCCAGGGCTGCTACTAGCTCCTGGCTCCTGTCTCGAGTGGGATCCCATTCTGATTTCACCTGCATGATTCACAGTCTCCAGTCCCACTCCGCGGCCGCTTTCTCGTTATGTGATCTTGTATTCAGCCGTTCTTTCCTCTTCCTCATTGGCAGTATTTTTGTGCCCTTTGACACTTAAACTGCTCATTCGTGGCTAGTTTTTTCGTACTTTTATATTAAATAATTATACATGACTTAGCTATTATAAGTAATGGCTGATATCTCTTAGAAAGGAGAATCAAGAAATAGGGAAATTATTAGCCAGCGTGGTGGCACGCACCTGTAATCCCAGCTACTCGGGAGGCAGTGAGCCGAGATCGCGCCATTGCACTCCAGCCTGGGAGACAGAGTGAGACTCCGTCTCAAAAAGAAAGAAAGAAGGAAAAGAAAGAGAGGAGAAAGAAAGTGGGAGAGAGAGAAAATAAAATAAAAAAGAAACTGGTAAAACAAGGAAAATTTCCATAAAATTTGCATTCTGAAGCACTAAGTTTGGGACTGTGGGTGCAAAGTGAAATCCATATTGCATTGAGAAACCATTCCATTTTTTCAGTCAAGTCAACCCCCAAATTATTCCAAATTATTTACTGCATTACACCAAACCTCGGTTTCCCTTCACTCTCTTCTGCTGGGAAGTCAACAGTGTCTTTTGTCTCCAGGATTTTTGCCTTAGGGAGACCTAGTTAAATGCCAGGGTTCCTTCTCTAACTGGGGAGGACTATCTGACCTTTGTCACTGGAATGAATTCCTTCCCGTCTGCCAAAGATGGTACACAGCGACAGTTAGTGCCATGCTGGGTGTGTAGGAGAGAAGTGACTTCCTTTCCTACAGCGGATGCCTAAGGGCATGGGGCTTCATTCTCACCCGCTCCCCCACCCACCTCCTTGGAGGGGCTGAGGTAAGGAAAAGGAAGGGGTTCCTGTAAGTGATGTCAGCCACATCTATTTGTGGGCTGACATTAGTCAAGCGGGAAATCCATATTCTGTCAGCTTTTCCATCCTTCAACTTTGGGGTTGTTTTGTTTGCCCCTCGTGATCCCATTGTGCCCTACATTTCCGGTGCAGACCCCTCCCTCAAAGGACGGGCACCTCAGCTCCACAGGGCCCCTTTTCCATGAGTTTGGTGTCCTAGGCTGGCTCTCAGGAGTGCAGCTCTTCACGCCGCTGTGCTTCCCCTGCCCTCCACTGCCAGCTCGGGGCCCCCGCCCAAGCTGGGGTAAAGCCCTGCATTCCTGGCTCACATAGCGCAGCTGCTGGAAGGGTTTTTTTAAAATGTGATTTTTTTTGGCCCGGCTTGGTGGCTCACACCTGTAATCCCAGCACTTTGGGAGGCCAAGGTGGGTGGATCACCTGAGGTCAGGAGTTCGAGACCACCCTGGCCAACATGGCGAAACGCTGTCTCTACTAAAAATACAAAAATTAGCCCATTGTGGTTGTGAGCGCCTGTAATCCCAGCCACTCACGAGGCTGAGGCAGGAGAATCGCTTGAACTCAGGAAGTGGAGGATGCAGTGAGCCAAGATCACACCATTGCACTCCAGCCTGGGCGACAGAGCAAGACTCCGTCTCAAAAACAAAAACAAAAACAAAAACAAAACAATGTTCTCCTTCCATTTAATACAGACTCCTCTATTCCCTGAGACTTGGCCCCAGTCCCCCAGAGGCTGAGCTGAGAGGGGATATGGGTGAGACATGCCATATTCCTTGAGTACCCCACCTCGTTCCATTCAGTCTGGATGCCTGCTTGCCCCCACTGCACAGAGTTTAAGGGGCAGCCAAAGTCCCCTGGCTGCCTTCAAGTAGTGGCCCTGGAAGCCTGCTGGCCCTAACACACCTGGTCATTTTGTTTTCCCAAAAGGCACCTGGGAGCTGCCTGGTAACACAGCCCCTGCGGGCCCACTCAGACAGGGCCAGACATGCTGCAACGGGCCCAGATGGGCTCTGACACTCCCACAATAGAGGGGGCACAGAGCTTAGTAAAACTCCTTTTAAATATCTTAAACATGTTTCAGCTGAGCCAAGGGGCCAACACCTAGTATACAGTAGCAATCGCACCAGCACAGGATCCACCCTGTGATCAGGACTGCCTGAACTCAGGGTGGAACAACTGAGTTTGACCCCCGGTTCTACCATTAACCTTGCATTTGTGCTTAACCTGACCAGAGTCATGCAGCCTCTTTTGAACACCCTCTGGGATACTACTTTAAAAGACTATCCAATCCATTTGCAGACAGCTCTGACTTAGAAATCTCTTCTTATTATTGGTTAATATTGGTTAAAACTTGTAGTTTCTGTCTTGGGTCCTAACTCAGTTCTCTGGGTCCACACAAAAGAAGTTCGAGTACTACAGGCTGGCGGTTAAGCCATTGACATCTGGGCAGATGTGGGCTTGGAGCCTTGCTTATGCTCTTACTAGCAGGTGACGTTGGGCCAGGAAAGGGGATAATTCACAAAAAGCCCTTAGCACAGGGTAGAACATTTAGCACACGGTGAGCACCCAGTGAAGCAGCCGGGTATTTCTTTTTCCACTGAAGGTCCCTTGAGTATCCAAAGTCAGGTTGAATCTTCTCTGCTCCAACCCAGTGGTCTCCAGTCCCCTCAACCATTGTCACAGGACTTCTGATCAGACTCCACCCTCTCGCTCACTCTCCTCCCTGGTCATCAGTGTCCTCATGAATTGAAAGCCCCAGAACGAACATAGTGCCCCAAGTGTTAGTCATCCTCCCATTTCCTCAGCATTATTTTCCTTTTAATGCAGCCTGAGAGTAGCACATATTCTTAGGGCAAAGGGCTCCCAGGCATAATGGCCTAGGAATTAGGGAGTGAGACCCAGGGCCCATCTCTGTTTAGGTTGGGCACTCTTGACAGTTCCATTCTATAGCCCCATGCTCTATTGTTAACTTTTCTTCAATACAATTGCAAGGGCCTTGTTTAGCCTGAATCCTGCAGGGAGCAACTTGCACCCTTGTTCCACGTGGCCACTACCAGATAAGAGCCACAGCTCAGTAAGGCCAGAAGGGTGGTTCAGCCGTGTGGGAACCAGCCAGGACTCAAAGAGACAAGAGGCTCCTGTCCTGTTCCCAGCTTTAGCAAGGGAGTTGAGGGCTGGCCTGAAGTCCATTTCTCTCTGCCTTAGTTTTCCTGTGGATAAAAGCAATAGTTAGTTTCTCAGGCTCTCGCGGATTTCTCAACAGATTGAGTTGAGATCTCCCCTGCTCTCTGGACACATCTCATACTGATTCCCCCCATACCCTATTTCCTACACAGATCTGTCCTTTACCTGGACATTCTCCCTCCTCTGCCGTTTCCCTTCATCATGCTTGCTCCGGAGAATGCAGGCATTCTCACAGGAATGCATCCATGCATCCCAAGCGGAGCATTCAGCCATGCCTCTCTCTGAGCTGCAGTGCTCTCATGAGAGACTTGCTAAATAATAATACTGTTATGTATAGGTATGGAGCTCTGCTATTCACCAGGCACTGTGCTAGGAATTAAATATATCTTAAAGCATAAAACACACATGATTTTTTCCCTCATGAGCTTATAGTCTACCAGGGAAGACAGGTAACAAGTAAGGAAACAAAAAGTAGATAATTTCAAATCTATTATATATACTATGAAAGAGGAAAAAAGAAGTTTGCAATGATTCTTTTTTTAAAAAAATTTATGGCATTGGAGAGGGATCCTACTCATTTGGGGCCTGCTTGGAGGTCTCTCTGGGGAGGTGATGCTTCAGCTGAGGTCTAAAGGATGAGAGGAAATGAGCCCTTCACAGACCAAGAGGGTGAGCTTTCTGAGAAGAGGGAGAAGACTGCACCAAGGCCCTGAGCTGGCAAGGAGCCAGGGGGAAGGAGTCACTGGAAGGAGGGTAAACCGATGAAGGGGGGGTGTGGCAGGGACTGAGCCGCAGAAGGGGGCAGGAGGCTGAAAGTGAAGGGCCCTGAGGACCATGTTATGGGGTTGAACCTAAGTGCAGTGGAAAGCCTTTAAAGAGTTAACCTTTTATTTACTCTTTTTTTTTTTTTTTTTTTTTTTTTTTTTTTTTTTTTTTTTTTTTTTTTTTTTTTTTCTCTCCTCCTTCCTCTTCCTTCTTCTTCCTTCTTTCCCCCTCCTCCTCCTCCTTCTTCTTTGCCTTCTTCTTCTTCTTCCTCTTCCTCCTCCCCTCTCTCTCCTCCTCCACCTCTCCTCCTCCTCCTCCTCCACCTCTCCTCCTCCTCCTCCACCTCTCCTCCTCCTCCACCTCTCCTCCTCCTCCTCCACCTCTCCTCCTCCTCCTGCTTCTTCTTCTTCGTCACCTTCTTCTTCTTCTTCTTCTCTTCTTCTTCTTTTCTTCTTCTTCTCCCTTCTTCTCCCTCTCTCCCTCTTTCTTTCTTTCCTTTCTTCCTTCTTTTCTTCTTTCTTTCTTTTCTTTCTTTCCTTCCTTCCCTCCCTCCTTCCCTCCTTTCTTTCTTTCTTTCTTTCTTCCTTCCTTCCTTTCTTCCTTTCTTCCTTCCTTCCTTCCCTTTCTTCTCTTTTCTTTCTTTCTTTCTTTCTTTCTTTCTTTCTTTCTTTCTTTCTTTTTTCTTTCTTTCTTTCTTTCTTTCTTTCTTTCTTTCTTTCTTTCTTTCTTTCTTTCTTCTTTCTTTTCTCTTTCTTTCTTTCTTCCTTTCTTCCTTTCTTTCTTGTCTCACTTTGTCACCCAGACTGGAAAGCAATAGCATGATGACAGCTCACTGCAGCCTTTAACTCCTGGGCTCAAGCAATCTTCCCACTTCAGCCCCCTGAGTAGCTGAGACTACAAGCATAAGCCACCATGCCTGGCTAAATACAAAAATTTTTTGGTGACAGAGTCTCTCTATGTTGCCCAGACTGGTCTTAAACTACCAGCCTCAAGCAATCCTCCCACTTCAGGTTCCCAAGTATTAGGATTATAGGTGTGAGCCACCATGCCTGGTGCCTTTGAAGGGTTTTAAATAGGAGAGTAATACAATATGGTTCATTCTAAAAATATTACTTTGGCGTCTTTGTGAGTAAATTGGAGGTGGCAAGAAAACTACTAGGAGGACCAAAGAGGCTACTGTAGCAGGCCAGGCAAAAGACAAAAGTGACCTAGAAGGGTGGTGGTGGCAGTGTAGAGTTCTTGAATACATCCCTGCACCAGGCCAAGTTTTATATACATCTTCTCCTGTACTGATGTCCCACGCATCAAATCTGTGATCAAACTCATCATGTTGCCCCTAAATTCTCTCTCTGCTTCTCTGTTTGTGTCTTCTTTTTCTCAGGAACTTTATCCATTAGTATTCGTTTTAGGCTGCAAGTGATGGGAAACCCAAAACAACAATAGCTTAAACAAAATAGAAGTTCTGTCTGACGCCAAGGAAGTCTGGAAAGGTGTCTATAGCAGGTATGCTGCTCTATGGCATCATCAGGGACACAGGCTCCTTCTCCCTTGGTACATGGCTTCTTTCTCATACTTCAAGAAAGCTGCTGGAGCTCCCGCCATCCCACCTACTTTTTAGCCATCAGGAAAGAGAAATGGACAAAATAAGGTTGTTTCTTTCTTGTTAAGGACATTTCCTGGAAGTAACACATGTCACTTTTATTTACATCCGTTGGTCATTCACATGGCGGGAAAATGTAGTCTTTACTATTGGTAATCATTGCTCATTCCTGGGCGCTCTTACTAATGAACAAGAGGAGAAACGCTGTTGAGCTACAACTATCTCTTAGGCTCAAATCATTCCCCATCCTTATGCCCACTCCCAGCCCCATTTCCAGCCCTCTATTTAGGCACCAAGCTCTATGGTTCTTATTCTGTGATGTCGCTCAAAGTCATCTCTTCCTGCTACCTCCCTGACACAGATCCGTGTCATCTTACACCAGTTTACAGAAGTAGCTTTTCTGGCTTCCAGTTACCCTTCCTACTGTTACCCCTCAAAAACCTTCAATTGCTCCCTCTAGAAGATTAAGTCCATACTTTTAAATTTAGTGACCAAGGCCCTCCATCATGCAATTCCAGTCAACCCATGATAAAACCAGTTTGGTTCAATTTTAGTAACATCAGCAACAATGGTAATAATGATACTTTGCATTCCTACATGTAAGGTTTTATTGCTCACGGAAGGGACAGAACATGGCGCCTGGAGTCAGAAACGTGCGCTCATAGCCTGGCTTGACAATGGACCAGCTGTGCGATCCTGGGCAAGTCACCTGCCCTCTATTAAATAAGCGCCTGCGACTGTGGCTGGTTCCTGATAAACCCTGAGCCCTTTCCTTTCCTGGGCCTCTTTCTTGGGATCTGTAGATTGGAGGTAAGCCTGGTCTACCTACTTCCCAGGGGATTATGAAGTTCAAACAAGAGGAGACTTGAACAGCTGGGGGAAACATAAAACACAGGACATCCTCTTCTGTTTTTCACCACGACCCTACGAAGTGAGCAGGCAGGATGGGGAGCCCACGGTCCCCATTTCGTGGATGAGGATGTGGTGACTCAAGGAGGCTCATGATCTGCCCTGGCCCTGACTTGCAGGGCAGTGGAGGAGGCCTGGGCTCTTGGGACCCCAGTCGCCTGTGGCAGGGCTCTTGGGGTATGTGTTCCACTGGGGAGGTGTGTTACGGAGTGAGGCTGTGTTGGGCCAAAAGGAGAAAGAACGTAAGATGCAAAGTTTTTCTTTCATTTTGGGATGTGCAGTCATTTTCTAATTTCTTTGAGGTCATGCTCTTTGGTACCTGGGAAAGGAATTGTGATTGGTGTTCTAGAAAAACAGCGATTTTTAGTGGGAAGCCACTGCCTATTACTAAGTACAGGCAGAAGCGGCTCATTGTCCTTGAATGCCACGATGTGCGTTTTCAAGGGGTGGGGTGGGGTCTGGTGACTGGCTAGACTTTTTTGGAGAAAATGTATAACAAACTTAATAAAGTAAACATCTATGTTGTCAAACTTACTGAGTTAAGTAGATGTGAATATAGTTAACTGAGTAGTAGCTTTATAATTATTTTGTCAAGTTTAACATGTGAAATTGTTCCCACTTAGTTACCAGTATTCTTAAATTGTCTTGTTTATAATTTAAACTGTGGATTTTATTTAGAGAGTAAATGTGTCTGGAGGCTTTTCATTATTTCAGAAATTAGACGATAGATTCCTGAGGTGCCCGGCCTGTCCCTGAGGCCACATGATGCAGAACTGGAGGCAGGTGAGTCTGAGCCGGGTGCTCGGAGCCTAGTCAAGGGTGACCACAGGCCGAGGGAGGAGAAACTTCTGACATGCAGCGTCCTCATAGGAATGCTTTGTGGTGTTATCTCCATTTCCCTGATGGAAAAACTGAGGCCAAGAGCAGTGGGGTAACTCCTCCACCATAGTGTGGAGTTGCTTAATTGCCTCGCCTGCAGCAGAGGGCATGTCTGTATGATAATGTCTGCTACAGGGCCCAGCCTCTGTAGGAGGCTAGGAATTGGTTTTTAATGAATAAGGAGCACTATCTTCTTTCATGGCCATTCATTCTACACAGGTTCTCCTCTGTGGCCCAGCACTCTGTGAAGTAAGCAGGGCAGGAGCAATTTTCCCATTTTAGAAATTAGGAACTGGAGGCTTTGGGAGCTAAGCGAGCCAGGGTCTCACCGCTGGCCCAGGGCTGCTGCCCGGAGAGTCCTCCACCTGGAGCACTCCCATTCTCCGAGGTCCCCTTGCCAGCTGGGCATGGCTGTCCAGCCCGAACATCACTCCTTCCTTCCTTCATCTGCTCAGTGCTTGAAGATCCCAGAGTCCAAGGTCACTTCAGCTAACAGGCTGATGGCCCTATATTTGGGTGAGCTGATGGTGCTAATGGCAGTGTAGATCTTCGTTTCAGAGGATAATTATGTTTTCTGAAAGTCTGTGGAGAATTGTGCCATTGCTTGAGGGATATCTAATAAAAATCACCCATCGGATAAAAGTAGAAGTCAGCAGTAGACTAGCGTTCACCTAAGGAATCATCATCGTCATCATTGTCATCATCTTCCTTATCAACAGGCTCATCTCTACTCATGACAGATTTGGCCAAAATGAAAAAAATAAAGGAGGCCTTTCGAGGACTTAACACGCGGAGGACTTTCCTCCATGCCTCCTCTCTCTGTCTGCCTAATTTCAGTGAGTCAGTTTTTCCTCCCCATCTGTTTGCTTTCTGGCACTTTACACAACTGTCTGGGCTCTTTCATTTTGCCTTCTGTGGTTGCTCAACTCCATCGTTTCCCTCTCGTTGCTTCTCCTTTTTTCCCTGGCAGGCTCCTCTCATCTGCCAGTTTCCAGTCCTATGAAGAGTCAGAGGTGGGTTGTAGTTTTCAGGCAGCATTTTTGTTGCCTGGCAACATGTAACAAGCATCTTCGGTGGTGGCTGCTTCCCCTAAAACAGAGCCAGGCTGGGGATGCAGTGGACGAAGGAGTCTCTGGGAGCTTCTCTGGGGTCATGGGGAGGAGTTAGGGGAGGGGGACAGACAGACAGGTTGGCTTCCATGGTGACTCTGAGTGTTGCCATTCTTACTCTTTTTAATAGCCTTGGCACCGGCACGCCCTCTCCTGCACCATTTCAGGCACCCCAGGTGTCCAGTGGTGAAAAGCCTTGGGTTAGGAGCCATCAGAAGTTCTGTGTAACTTGAGAGGCACCTGCTGCAGCTCCCTGGGGCATGGCCAGCCTGGATGAAGGCTGCTAGGTGGTTTCCACTGGTGCTGACTCTTGCTTTATCTTGTCCGCACGGGATGCCACAGGCCTCCTGTCTGGAAAGACACCTGGCTTTTGCCTCTGCAGTCAGCCCAGCTGCTAGTTCTCCCGAGAATGGGAGGGGGAGAGAGAAGGGGGACAGAATGTGATCAAAAAATACACCTGACTTAGAGCTGGAGGGGGCTCTAGAGCTTCTTTAACCAAATCCTCACATTGTACACACGAGGAAACCAAGGCCCAAAGAAGGGAAGCAACATGTCCAGAGTCACACCGCGAGTTGGGCGGGTCTGAGCTCCCAGCCAAGGGTCTCTCTCCTGGGACTGGACTCTGCTGAGCTCACACATCTGATGCCCTGTGGCTAGAAAGAGGCAGCATGTGGTGAGAAGTACACCAGATGCCCAGTCCTCTGCTTTCTGGCCTCCATTTGCTTATCTAAAAATAATGAGGTGAACTGGGCTAGAGGGAGCCCCAAGACTCAGTGACTCTCATGGTAAAGCTGACCCAGCAGGCAGGCCCCTGCTGCCCAGGCCTTCAGCCACGTGTCCAGGGCTGCTCTCACCGCCCCAGGAAAGCCCAGAAGCTGAGGGGGTCCTGGGCCTCTGAGCTGATGTTCCCCAGGAGAATTCCACTGTGTGCAGAGACCCGGAGCACAGCCACGACACTTGTCACCATCAGGCTGATTTAGGGCAAGCCTCCTGGGCATCTGTGTCTTCGAAGATGGTCTCTTAAGGCCCTTATCAAGGATCAGGGCTGCAGCTGCCCACTCCCCTACCTAACCAGCTCTCCATCTTGTGTGGGAAATGGGTAAGAAAACGTTCTCTGAGAATTACAGCTCCTTAGAGCTGGAAGGGGCCCTAATGCACGTGGACCCAGACCCCACCCTTCCCAGAGGAGGAGAGGGAGGCCCAGAGCTATAAGGGTTGATGCGAAGGGGGTTTTGCTCTATTCCCTTCAGACCCCACAGAGGAGAAGTCATCTCCAGATGGGTCATCTGTTTATCCTGCTCCTTCCTTTCCTCAGGTAAGAATCTCTCAGTTCAAGAGGCAGAGAAAAGGATTGCTGAAGGCAATCTGTCTCTTCATATCTCTTTCATTCTGCTCCTGGGGCCGAGGAAATGGGCGAGGAGGGGTGCAGGAGGCCCTTGGCCTGAGCACCAGGCCTGGAGCCTTCCTTCCAGCCGCTGCTCTCCAGAGCTTGGGGTGCACAAGCTTCGAGGCTTTAGAAGCTTCTCCAGCAAGAAAGGCCCTCTTGAGGGAAAAGTGTGTGTGACTGGCTGTCTCCATTCCTTTCTCCATATAGTGTTGAGCTTCAGAATTAGCTTTATTTCTGATGTGTACCAGAATTTTCAGTTAATCATGTAAACCAAGGCTCAGGTGACTTGGCTGTGGGCAGGTGGGGCCGGACCAGCCCCTGAGAAACTACTCCCATCCTAGACTTTGTCATGCTTCACTTGGCCAGAGCCCACTCCCAGAAAGCAGGGAAGTGTGCCTTTCTGGGTAGCCCAGGCCTGTGGAAAGAGGCGAGAGGTCAGGGACAGCTGCACTCCCTGGGCAGGCTGCTTGTGGTCCGGGAGCATCCTGCAGTCTCCCCAAGCCCCATGGCCGTGGGGGCCCCGGGTCAGGGCGTTACTGTGCATATCCCTGTCCTTAGGCCCCTCATGCTCAGGCCAGACCCTCACCCAGGTGCCCTTGCCCTCAGACTCCTCCCCCTCCAGCCTCTGTCTCTGTCTCCATCCCTGTCTCTCTCTCTCTCTCTTTCTCTATCTTCCTCTCTCTCTGATTCCCTGGGGGCCACTTTGCAACCTCTGCTGAGTCAGAATTCTTCCCACTCGCCCTGACGTCCCAGGCTCCTCCTTGGCACCCTGTCTTCTCTGTGGCAGGGAAAGACGCCCAACCAGAGCTCCCACATCCTGCCCTGGGAACCCCACTGCTCTGGGAAACAAAAACAAGAAAATTCCTTCCTAGGGTACTTTTTCTGTGCTGTTCCTTTTTGTTCTTGGTCACAGGGTGATTCCCACCTCCTTCCCACACTAACCCTGCCTAGGTGAGGCTGCAGCTTTGTGTGCCTTCCACAACATTTGCTTGCCTGGGGAGCTGCCTGCCTTTAATTATCTTTGGAAAGCATAACCGAGAAGAGCAAGACACCCTTCTTTTCTTTAGGGCTCTTGCCAGGAGCACTGCCTATGCAGCACTTCCCTCCAGGGGGTGCCATTCACATTGAAGTCTTTGTGACTGGCACTCCTTGGAGTTGCACAGTGCACAACCTACGTTGCTGAACAGGGCAGCCCTGGCTCTGTCTCACTGTCCTGGGAAGCATGGCTCATTATAACACAGATCCAGGATCAGATACCTGAGAAAGAGAGAATCTCCAGCAGTCTCTCCACTCATCTCCCCTCCCTTTTTAGGTCTCCACCTCCTCCAAGGTGTAATATGGTCAAAGACAGCTCCTCCAAGGTGCAATATGGTCAAAGACAGGGCTGTGGATGCAGGCAAGTCCAAGCACACACTCGGGCCCTGCCACTCAATTGATGTTTTATTTTGTGCAAGTTTCCTAATCTAGTAATTAATCAAGTGATCCTCCCACCTCAGCCTCCAGAGTAGCTGGGACTGTAGGCACATACCACCACATGCCCTGCTAATTTTATTCATTTTTTGTAGAGACAGCATCTCACTATGTTGCCCAGTCTGGTCTTGAACTCCTGGGCTCAAGGGATCCTTCTGTCTCAGCCTCCCAAAGTGCTTGGATTACAGGCATGAGCCACTGCACCTGGTCTAATTTTCCAATTCAATAAAATAGGAAGTGAGTTATGAGTCTTGTTTTTTGAGGATTAAATTCAGTAATGCACGTAAAACTTTGGCCCACATGGCACGTGATTGGTACTTGAGAAATGATAGTGATTATTGTTATCTCTTCAAATAAGATTAGCATCCAGTCCGAGACTCCGTCTCAAAAAAAAAAAAAAAAAAAAAAAAAGATTAGCATCCAGTCCTACCTACCACACAGAGATAGCCCCAGAAATAAAATGAAGTGAGAAGTAGATAATCTCTAAGATCTTTGAGGAAGTGTTTTGCACGAATCCCAACTACTGTTGTTCTTCTCTCTGTATATGAAAAACGATGAACTGTGAAGCCCCTTTGCTTCCGAGTCACGCTCTGTGACTGATGGCAGATGTCGGGAAAGGCTCAACCAGGAGAGAGAAACCTTGCAGGCGCGGGCGGCAGACTGAGGGCCCCGGGCGGGTGGAGCTGAATGAAAACCACAGACAGACAGCAGCTGTGAGAGAAAGCAGAGACCCGGAATGGCTTTAAACAGAAAGCAGAGGCCCACAGCAGGGAGTGAGATGAGACCAGGTTTAAACATCACTTTCCCCTAAGTCCTTGTTCATTCACAGCTTCCTTCAGTAGGTCTGACCAGCTTTCTCAGCGCCTGCCGACCAACAAACCAACCGACCAATGGAGGCTGGTGCTGGGGGTGGAGATGGCCAAGAGCCCGTGGTGAGAAGTGAGGGAGAATGAGGAAGAAGGGGCTCCACAGAGGGCACTTGATCCAGGACGGCTTTCCGAAGGAGGTGATTTCCTAGGCCTGAGGGGCCTCCAGGCAGAGGCGCCAGCATGAGCGAAGCTCAGAGGTGGGGAAGCATGGGTTGGAGAAGAGAATAAGCAGTTGCTTGCTGGGGTATCATAAGATGCCGCAGTGCACTCACGGCTGCAGGAGTGGGCAGGGGCCTTTTTCACCAGCCTAAGGATTTTGGAATGACTCTTCTATCAGCCAACAGTTTCCAACCTTATTTATGTACTTGTTTCTTTGATTCCAGCGATGCAGGAGAGATGATATTCAGACACCCGACTTCTGCTGTGGGTGTGTCCCAGGTTATAAATCATTTCCATCAGGTTAGCTGGAGTCCCGGCCCTTCCTTTCCACTGAAGAAAGCAAATCAGAGTACAAGACAGCGATAGTGATATTATCACAGGATAGCCTTGAAACTGCCATAACAAAAAAAATAAATTGTTCACAAGTGTCAATCCTTCAACTACTATCAGCCCCAGAGAGAGTTTGTCTACCCCAGTGTCGCTGTGCAGAGGCTGAGAACGTCCCCTCTCCTCTTCCCACACCTAAGCCAGGGGGAGCCACTGGTAGATTGGGAGCAAGGGAGGGTCTGGAGTTTCGGAAAAATTTCCCTCGCTGCAGTGTGGAAGAGGGGTTTGAGGGGAAGACGGGACACCAGCTGGGGAGACTGCTGTAGTAACAGAGCTGTGACAGGATGCTGCCCCCACCACCCCCGGGGACAGTGGTGGCTAGGATGGAGAGCAACGGCAGTTTTGAGAGAGCTAGAGGAGCCAACCTCCACCGGACTGACTCACTGGATGTGGAGTGATGGGGAGGAAGCTCAGGAACAGTGCCTGGTGTCCTAGTGTGGCTGGCTGGATAGCTGGTGGGACTGCCCACAAATAGGAGGTGCAGGAGGAAGAGGGCCGGGGTTGCAGGGGACCTGGGCAGCAGGGAGAGGGCAGGTAATGAGCAGAGTTGGGGATCAGTTGAGCTTAGTTTACCTGCTACCCCTCCAGAGATGTCTCACGTTGGGAGGACCCATGCACCTACTCCAGATGTTACGCTTCCGACTTTACAGCATAAGATTCTGCCTGGCGACATTTGATGCCATCTGTATCTGGCCACCCAGTGGGTGCAAAATGCAAGTTTGCTGATTAAGCAAAATCAACCTGAAGCAAACAAAGACTGGTGTCCCCAAGGGATAGCCAGCTCCTTGGAGGCAGAAACCCTTTCCCTCTAGGGCAGAGCTTCCTCTGTGGGTCCTCACAGGGGAGGGTGGGAGAGAGACTGAACGAGTGAAAGGGAAAACGAGAGGAGAGGTGAGAGGGAGGTGGAGACAGTGCTTCAAAGGAGAAAAAAAGAAAAAGAAGCATGAGAGAGAAGAAGAAAGAACGGAGAGGGGCAAAGGCAGGAAAAATAGAGGAGAAGGAGGAAGAAGACGGAGGGGTTTGGGGCGAGGGTAACAGTGCAGGCCAGCTGTGCCCGTGAGTTCATGGGGTTCTGCTTATTAAACCCCAGCACTGGCAACTTTGAGAAGATGCTCAGAGTTCTTTCCCCGCCCTGCTTCTCCCTCCAACTCACCTCAGCCTTCTCCTGAACCTGCCGCTCCACCCGCAGCACTGTCATCCCGGCCCATATCTGCTCCTCTGAGATGGCTCTGTGTCCCCTGCGCAGTGGCCCCGTGCCTCAACTTGGCATCACTTGTCTCCATTATAACACGGCCCTTTTTTTGCCTTGGTGTTGCTTGGTGTCTGCCTCCTTCCTAGAACTCTAAGTTCCCAAGTAGGCACCAAGCCAGGCACACAGTAGGGGGCTCATTCCTATTGCTGACCAAATGAACTCATTTACTAAGTTCCAAAATTTGTGCCAGGCACTGTGCAGAGTTTTATATTTTTCATTAGTCCCGTGCGAGGTTTTACTGCTTCATTTTACAGAAGTGAAGCCCAAGACACAGAGAGGTAAGTGGCTTCCCTAGGCCACACAGCTAACAGGTGGCAGGGCTGGGATCCAAACCCCCATCTGTTGGACTCTCCACCCATGCCCTCTCTGCCACGCCACCTTCAGATACCGTGGAAGACATGCTTCCCATGGGAACAGTGCCTCTTCCAAGCATATTGTTTTTCTCCATTTTCATGCATTTTATTAAACATTTCCAAATCAGGAAACATGGAAATATTTTTTAATAAAAAGAAAGAAAACCTTGCAAATTGAGAAACTGACTCAGAAGGATTTGCCAGATGAGCCATCTGGTTTTTAATTTAATAACCATTCAGAGAGGTTGACAGTGTTTCCCTCTAAGAAGAAAATGGACTGTGGAAGGAGTGGCAGCTGGCTTCCCTCAAATGGTGCATCCATTTGCAAGGTGGAGAAGTTGAGCAAGACCAAGAGACCCAAGAGAAGAGAAACACACTCCAAGAAAAGCTTGGCCGGTGCTGGTGTTGAAGCTTCCCTGCCGAGGCCTGCAGAGGTTGCATCCAGCTGTGTGACACCAGCCAGCTGTCCCACCTCTTCCAGAGTTTCTCAGAAGCTTCTACAGAAAACCACTAATGGAGACAGAGATGCTACCACCTCGGTGAGAAAAAGCCACACCAACCAAACCCTCGTGTTCACAGAGCAAGAACAAGCTGTGGTTGTTTGGCGGCAAGTCACATTTGTTTGTTGGAGCCGTTGTGCTCTGGTGGTGCTGGTTTTCTCTCCTTTTAAAAATAACTGGAGGCCTTGCACCATGCTGTTAGTTCTTAGGGCTGGAAATAAAAGACTAGATTTAGAGTTGCCTTGGAAAGATCCAGGGCTGTTACCTTGAATTACCTGGTAGAGGAAAACGTCGTTATTTTCCTAAATTCAAAGCCAATCCTTGAAAAAGAGGACACAGAGGTGAAGTGGATGGAGGGGTGACTTTATATATGCATATGGTGTCCTGGGCACGTGGTTTGATAGGCTTGTGATCAGCCCTGAGTCTTCAAAGCCGTTTATTTTACATTTTAAGGTGTTTATAAGGGAAATTGTTTTTGAGAAAAGAACGAACTATTTTTTTTTTTTTGCCTTGATGTGAATTCATCCACTGGCACAAGCAGTAATAGCCCTGAAGTCACCTTAAGCCATTTATTCCTCAGCTGCCTTTGAATTTCAATGGGATTCTTTCACACACCCCAAGCATTTCTGAAATGCTCCTAAACTAAAGGAGCTCATAATGCCCTTAAGAAATGATGATTTCACCCCATTTTCTCCATAAGGCTGGAATCACATGCCCTAGCATGCTGAAAGTACTTGATAATTAGAAGTTGATTATATTGGGGACCTGGACAAAGGTAGAGCTGGGAATGGGAATAAAACCCAGGACTCCATGAAAGTCTCTTTCGTTTCATAATAGCTTCTAATTCAGGCTTCTAATAGCTCCGAATGCCAGTCACATACAGAGCCTCCCGGCCATCACCTACTGGCAGTGGCTGAGCGGGTACTTTGCCAAGCTAGAATGGTCCCTGCCCAGGGGCACAGGTGCTGCCTCCACGCCCCACCCTGTGCCCAGCTCACTGCAATTGCCATTTTTAGCAGCCGAAAAAATACGGGTTTCAGTCCCAGTCTTTTCGCTTAGTTGCTGTAAGAAGTTAGTTAGGTCAGTTACGCACTGGAGCTTTGCATTGATTCACTGTAAAATCAGGTAACAGCTCTTATCCTGCTGGTCTTGTCCCACTGGCTTGTGAGAAAGATGAAATGGGGCCATTCATTCTTTCATTCATTGGACAAATATTTATTGAGTACTAGGGATACAGCAGTAAACAAAACAGAAAAAGTCCTTTCCTCCATGAACCTTATATTTTAATAGGGGTTGTCAGTCAATAAATACAAAAATAGGCCACATATCTATTATGTCAGGTGGTGATAAGCGCTGTGGAGAAGAATGACTCGGGAGAAGCTGGCCTGCTGGGTGTGGGGCAGTAGTGCACTTGGAGACAGGGTGGGCGGGGAACACCTTACTGAGAAGCTGACATTTGTGCAAAGGCCTGAAATTATCTGGGATAAGAGCCTTCTAAGTACAGATGTCCCGTGACTTATGATGAGATTACTTCACAATAAACCCACAGTAAGTGGAAAATATCATAAGTTGAAAATGCACTGAATGTACCTAACCTACTGAGCATCATAGCTTAGCCCAGCCTACCTTAAATGTGCTGGGAACATTTATGTCAGCCTGCCGCTGAGCAAAATCACCGGGCAGCACAGTGCCCTGTAGAGGACCTTGTAGAGTACTCGTGATCACCTGGTTAACTGCGAGCTGCCCAGCATCAGGAGAGAGAATTGCATCACAGATCCCTAGGAAAGATCAACATTCAGAATTTGAAGTATGCTTTCCACCGACTGTGTATTGCTTTTGCACCGTTGTAAAGTGGCACCATTGTAAGTCAGGGCCATCTCTGGAAAGAACAGCAGGTGAGGGGCTCTGAGGCAGGAGTAAAGCTGGCTGGGTGAAGGAGCTGCAGAAACCCCAGGTGGCAGGGCCAATGGACGAAGGTGAGATGGGCTCAGAAAGGCTCCCAGGTTGGGGGCCCCAGGGGACTTCGGCTTTTTTTCTAAGGGATACAGGAACTTTTACTTTTTTTAGAGGGCCTCTCTGGCTGCTGTAACAGGACTAGCCTGGGGCAAGGGTCACCCAGGCAGAAGCAGGGAGGCCAGTGAGGCAACTACTGCAGTCGTCCAGGTGAGAGGGCGGGGCTGATCCAGGTGAGAGGGTGGGGCTGGTCCAGGGTGGCCACAGACCAGGGATGACAGGTGCTCCGATTCTGGAGATATTTTGAAAGCAGAGGTGACAGAATTTGATGGAGATAAGGGGTTTAAGCTGCAAGTCACCACATGAAGAGAAGGGGCTGCAGCCACCCAGAAGAACAACGAAGACTAAAAGGAGAAGCTGGGAGGAGTTTCTGTTTTCCTACACAGCAGCATCTGCTGCCTGTTCTTTCTCCACATCCGTGCGGCTGCCCTTGTCACTAGGACGAAGCCCCGGGTGGGAGGCTCCTGCAGAGGCTGTGGCATGCCTCTGTCTGTATCACTTGCTGAAGGCTGATGGAGCTCGTGCACATTCACTCCTCACCGCGGCCTCGCGAGGCAGGCAGGACGCCATCATTACACCCTGCTTCCCCGAAGAAGCAGCAGGCCCTGAGTCCGTGGAGTGATCTGCTCAAGGTCACAGAGCCATTTGGCATGAAAGGCAGTCTCTGGGCTCCAGATCTTATGTTCTTTCTGCTATGCCAAGGCTAACCATAGACACACGAGATGAAAATAGCACTTTTTTTTAGTGCACCTATGTGCCCGGCACTGCTCTAATCATTTTAGACATATCAGCTCCTTTAACCCTCACGGTAACTCTCTGTGAGGTGGTACACATATTATCCTCTTTTATAGGTGGGAAGACTGAGGATAAGTTCATGCAGACATTAAGGTGCAAAGCCCGGATTCAAACATAGGTGTTCTGGCCCTGGAACCTGTGGGTTCAGCTATACCCCAGCCAGCTGGGCGGCCTCTCTGCAAGCCAGTGTGTGGGCAGCAGGCGGATAGTGCTGATGCCACGTGTGTGAGACACAGGCAAAGAGCTCGGGTTGGCTGGGTGGGTCAGGATGGAATTTGAAGTGGGTCCTGAAGGGCTAGTTAGAGGGCATCAGGGAGGACAGGGCAGGAGTGACAGGAGCAAGAGAGGCGTGTGTGCAAGGCAAGCTTGGAGCACAGCAACCCTGAAGCAGCGGTCAGAGTGAAAGCCAAGAAGGCACAGTCGAAGTGGGAGGAAAGCAGGCCAGTGAGCCGCTGCAGATGCCAGAGGAGGGCGGTGTTCCGAGGAGAGAGGCACCGGTGGGGTCAGAGGCCACCGGGGGGCCAAGCCAGGTACGTGTTGTTGGCTTCCTCATTGGAGAAATTCGCAAGCACAGGGTTCACAGCTCAATGGGCAGGTCTGACTGTGTGACTCTGAAGATTGACCGGAAGGCAAGGACAAAGCAGTCCATTTGGCTGTTTGGAGTTCTGCAGAGGATCTGGCTCAATGCCTGCAAATTTCCAACAAACAAATCAGACCCAGGACAAATGGCTAGAGCCATCATATCATGTAGATCCATGTGAAAAGAATCCTTTTTTTTTTTTACAAAACTAGTTTTAAAAAGTATTCAAATTCTTTTGGAGAATAAGGAAGAAGAGGCAGTCATTTCACTTTGGCTTATTTTCTGTCACCCTAGTGCTCTAACAGATCACAGCTAGTGTCACGAAGCTGAGTTCTTATTAATAGTGAGAACTGACTCCAAGCTCAAGGAATTTGGCAGCCACTTGGACAAAGGTTTAATCTGCTGAAGAGAACAGCTGAAGTCATTTTAACACGATTCACTGAATTACTGAAGCAAGCCTCACTTTTGTAGGGGGACAGGAAAAGCAGCATGCAGGCCTTAGTCAGTCCACAAGTATTTTAGTGAACCCCTATTATATGCTAGACCCTGAGAAGGTACCAAGGAAAGGCTACAGAGAATACTGTAATATAACTTCAGGGTTAGACAAATAGACCAATGGAACAGAATACAGAACCAAGAAATAGTACCACTTCCACATATAATTTATGAGACAGAGGAAGCATTGAAAGCTAGTGGGAGAAAGAATGGTCTGCACATTAAGTGAAACTGAGATAATTGCTTACCCATGTGAAAAAAATGAAGTTGTATCCCTGCTTCACACCATATGCAAAATCAATTCCAGGCAAATTAAAGACTTAGAAAGGCAACATTTTAAAATATGTAAAAATGTTACAATCTCAGGGAGGGAATGATTTCTGCAAAAACCAAATAACTGCTAATTATAAATTAAAAGATGATAAAGTCACCTACAGTAAAATTTAAAACTTCTATTCATCAAAAATACTGTAGAGAAAATAAAAAGGCAAGGCACACACTGGAAGAAGATATTTGCAACACACAAACTGACAAAATTCTTATTATCTAGAATATATAAATAACTTTTAGAATCAATGAGAACAAAACAAAAACAAGCCAATAGAAAAGTGGACAAAAGTCATGAATGACATGCCACAAAAGAGAAAGTATGAATGACAAAGAAACATACGAAAGGCTACTTAAGCTTTTATCATGGAAATGTAAAGTCAAGTCTTGATGAGATCCCAATTCACCCACTAGCGTGGCAGAGATTAAAGTCAGACAATGGCAAGTGTTAATGAGGATGTGGAGCAACAGGAACTCTTATCCACCTCTAGTGGAAGCCTAATTGGCACTGGCATCTTAGAAAACAGCTTGACATTTTCTAATGAAGTGAAATATGTACATATCCTACAAACTAGCAAACCCAGTCTTAGGTATATGTCCTAGAGAAACTCTTATGCAGTGTACCAGGAGCTATGATTAAGAATGTTTGGGCTGGGTGAGGTGGCTCATGCCTGTAATCCCAACATTTCGGAAGGTCAAGGCAGGAGAATCTCGAGCCCAGGAGTTCGAGGCTACAGTGAGCTATGATTGTGCCACTGCAGTCCAGCCTGGGCAACAGAGTAAGACCCTGTCTCTAAAAATATAATAATAATAAAGCAATAAAAAATAATGTTTGTAGCAGTATTTCTCATTAGAGGAAGCACCTGTAAGCTATCCCAATGTCCATCAATAGGTGAATGAATAAATAAATCATGCCATATTCATATGATGAAATACAATACAGGAATAAAAATAGACTATAGCTACGTATGTCAATATAATATATATGTTGAACAGAAAAGAAGCAATTCATAGAAGAGTTCACTGTATTAGTTATCTGTTGCTACATAACAACTTGCTCCAAAATTCAGCAGCTAAAAACAACAGACATTTACAATCTCACGGTTGCTGTGGGTCAGGAATTCAGGTGCAGCTTAAATGGGTACCTCTGCCTCAAGCTCTCTCATGAGATTGTCAGGCTGTCAGCCAGGGCTGTGGTCTCACCTCAAGGCTTGACTTAAAGAACACCTGCTTCTAAGCTACTCATGTGGTGGTTGGCAGGCTGTGTCCCTTGCCACGTGGCGCTCCACGGGCTTGCCTCCCGACATGGCCAGTGGCTTCTCCCAGGGAGAGTGATCCAAAAGATAACTAGTGAGAGATCACCCGACAGAAGCTATGATCTTATCATAACCTAACTTCAGAAATGAAAGTCTATCACTTCTGCCATATTCTATGTGTTAGAAACCAGTTACTGGGTCCAGCCCATACTCAAAAGGAAAGAATTGCAAAAGTGTGTGAAGACCTCAAGAGGAGGGGGGATATCGAGGTCATTTTAGAAGCTTCCTACCATACTCTTGTAGTATGATTTCATCCTTATGAAGGTCAGAAATAGGAAAAATGAAATTACATATTGCTTAGGTAATCCTGCCTACGTGGAAGCACTATGAAGAAAAACGAGGAAATGATAAACATAACATTCAGGGTAATGATGATCCTGGGGTGGGGGGCACTGAGAATGGAGAGAACACACAAGTAGATTCCATAGGTTGGAGTTGGATGGTGAGTTCATGGTGCTTATTTTCTTTCTGTGTTTCTTGATGTCATTTAATGTTGCATGTAGTTTTGTTTTTTTCTCTTTGGTTTGGTGTTCCGTTACACATGTATGTGCACATGATCAAAGTTACATGTGCATACACTGTAGAGTCAATCCTTCTGTGGTATTTGCTGTCTTCTACCAGCTCTTTCCATTTACTGTTCTCCAGAGGCGGCTACTTTTACCTCCTTTTGCTAATTAATTTTAGTATTTACCTCCATGTCTGTAAGTAATATGTGTGTATCGCTACCTTTTGATGCTTTGGTTTGTTTAGGTATTATCTATTCCCTTCCCACTCTGGGAGATGAAAATTTAGCTCCCTTTCCTCCCCTCCAACTCTTCCTCTCCCTTCATCTTCCTTTTATAATTACATCATAATTTTGGTTAAAGCAGTAATCAGTGTTTACATCACTCAGTCAACACTAATTTGACTCTATTCATAGTTGAGCCTTGTAGTAAAAAATATGATAACTTTTCCCTTCCTGCAGAACTTTTCATTTTTCCTGGAGTTGTTAATGATCATGTTTGTTCGTTTGCTTAGTTTTTTATGTATTCATTATTAATTCAAGTGCAAATTCTGGCAGTTGTCTAAATCTCTTTTCAGGATGTTCAGGCACATTAGGTTTCCTATCAATTTCATCTCCTTGGAAGTGTCTCCCAGAGCCTCTTGACCTGCTCCAGCCTGGACGGGTTGTCCTCCGCGCCTGGTGTGCACCTGTCCTACGAGGACCTCCCTGTACCACCACCCTGAGCTCGTTGCCTTTATTCCTTGTCTTCCTCCTTGGTTTACTTCTTTGTTTTGGTGAAGCATACCTCCTGTGTCTTCCTGAGAGAGGGTGCATGGGAGGCAAACCCGTGACAACCTTGCATATCTGAAAATGTTTTCATTGCACCCTCAGACTGAACTAATACTTTGGCCAATTCAGATTTCTGGTCTCTGGTTTGAAATTCTGATTTGGAAATAATTTTCCTCCAGAATTTTGAAGGCTTTATTCCATGGCCTTCTAGCTTCCAGTGTTGCTGTCAAAAAGTCCAAAGCTGTTGTTAATTTCTGGTTCTTTGTATTTGGCCTCTTTTATACCCTCCCGCCAAATCCCTAAAGCTCTGTAGGATTGTCTCCTTTCCCCTGGTGCTCTGAAATTTCACAATAATGTGCCTTGGTGTGCATCTATTTTCATCCACTGTGCTGGGGACAGTGAGCCTTTGATCTAGAAACTCATGCCCTTAAGTTCTGGGGATTTTTGTTTTTGAATGATTTTCAAAATAATTACTTCTCTCCTTCTTTCTCCTTTTCCCCCCAGTTGTTTCTTTCTGTAACTTCTACTATTTGAATTGGGAGACTGATTCACTAATTTTCTCATATTTTCTTTCCCTCTCTCTCCTTTTAAGAGATGATGGCGGTCTTGCTCTGTCCCCAGGCTGAAGTACAGGGGCACAATCATAGCTCACTGCAGCCTCAACCTCCTGGGCACAAGCAATCCTCCTGCCTCAGCCTCCGAGCAGCTGGGGGATACAGGCACACACCACAATGCCTAACTTCACATTTTCCTTCATTTTCATTCTTTGTCTTTTTCTGCTTCTTGGGAGACTTCCTTGATTTATCATCTTCTAGCCCCTCTAGGAAGACTTTTTTCATACAGCATTCCATTCTTGTCTCGTGGGTCCAGTATCTTATTTTCTCTCTCTTACGTTAATTATAGGATTTTTCTTTCAAGAGTTCTCTCTGTGAATGGTTTGTATTTGATCCAGAGTTCCTTCTTTTTGTTTGTTTAATTGACTGGTTTGATCTGTGTCTTTAATGTTAGAGAGTCCTGACTGTCTGGGGATTCCTGGTTGCCTGTTTATTTTTAAAAGTAGCAGACTAACAACTTTGAGCTGTAAGGGATTTGAGGGAGCAAAAGTAGACATATGTCTGTACCATCTTTGCCAAGTCATATAGTCTTTTGTATCTCTCATTTATTTCATGTTAAGAAGTGAAAAAAAAATCCATAGTCCACACCCTGAAAGATAAATCAGTAACTGTAATAACTACCCTTGAGCTCAAAGAAAAATTACATCTTTTCTTCCTCAGCCTTTAAAGAAAAACATGGAGCTATCCCCCCACCCAAATTTTCTATTGCAAAAAATAGCACGAGATTAGTATGTGAGTTTCTGACATGTGTAAACCGCTCTAAAATTGTGAATAGGTTTAGAAACCTTTTCTCCCTCCTCTTTACTCCCACAGTCCTGAATCACCAGCCCAGCCTTCTGGCTCATCACTTCCTGCTTGGTGAGTTGCACGCATGTCTTATCTCCATGACGATGCTCCAAGCCACTGGAGAGCAGGGTGCATGTCCAATTCATCTCAGCATCTTCCGTAGTCCCCACCAGAGGAGCGATCACTGAAGGCTGACAAACAACGAAGGACACTCTCAAGATCTTCACTCCTCTCCTCAGCACACACAGTTAGCACGCACAGGAGTTTATTATGGTGAATGAAAAAAGAAACCCACAAGAACATAATTTATATGTAATTCCACTTTGATCTCTAATCTCTTTACCTTGGCATCCTCCCACATATGAATAGGATGGTCCATGATCCTAAGGGCAGCCAAACAGCCAGGGAGCACGAGTTTAATCCTCAGGGTTTGCAGGGAAAGGAGGACTGTGGAGACCCACGTGCACAAGAAAATCCATGATGTGCACAGAGGGTAGGCTACAAATTAAATCTTAACTTCATGGTTTGGTATTCAAGGCTCTCCATTGCTTCGCCCTGGACACCTGCAAAGCTTCTAGCAGCACTCCTTATCTGGGGCCTGACCTCTTTAGTCAGTCTTTCATGTAGAAGAATCATTTTCAGATACTAAGTATCTCATGTCCTTTCTTTGTCCAAGAACATACAGTTGATTTCTTTTGTATCTATATCAAATAGTTCTCCAGCCTAAACTTCAAGACATCTTCATGAATGCCTCACTACTCCACTGCACGTGTAAATCCATGCCCCTGTATTTTTCTGACTATTTTTTCTCAGACTGATAACACCTGCACACTCTCAGCAACAATAATGGCTGACATTTAGTGAGCACTTACTTTGGGCCACTGTGCTGGTATTGCTTGTGGGTTATTTTACTTAATCCTCCCATCATCGGATAAGGAAATTGAGTGACAGAGAGGGCACGTCACTTGCCCACAGCCATGGAGCTACTTAACGCTGGAGCTGGAGCTCCAAGCCAGGCAAGCCCAGCCCAGCCCAAGATCACTGGCTCAGCTCAACTCCTCACTGCTAAACTGCCTCAATCACATTTCTTCAGACCTTACCCAAGACTTACCTTCCAGGAAATGCTTTTCAGAAGAACTGAGGACCCTGGCTGTGACTCTATTACATTTATGTGTTGCAGGCTTGTGGCGTGGAGCTCCCTTTACGTCTTCTCCCTTCTGTGTCCCCTCCCACAGTCACTGAGTCTTGCTGCTTTAGAGAAGCTGAAGTCTGATTTTCCACCACTGCCTCAGCACAGGGCCTGAGGATAGGGTCTGCCACCAACCTTCCAGCCAGAAAGCAACCTGCTGGGAGGGGAGGGGTTGCATTGCCTTGAGGGCCTAGCAGGGCAGAGTGAGCAGGCCAGGGAGGCAGCTGCCTTTCCAAGGCCACAGCAGAACTGGGAGGGGGCTGATGCTCTGGGTTACGGTCAGGGGTAGACGCAATCCTGGGAATCAGAGTTGGGAGCCACCAGCCTGTGCTACTCAAAGATAGCCAGGGGAGCAAAGGCAGGCCCAGCCCAGGGAAATGAGGCCCACGCAGCCAGCCAGGGGCCCTCAGGGTGGTAACAGAGCATCCCTGGGGAGCAAGTGTAGCAGATGGAGTGGGCAGGCAAGGCCATCTCATTGGCAGAGCTTTGGGGACATCTGAAGATGTCCCCAGAAGTACCAGACACCCATGTCCTTGTGCAGACAGCCACAAAAAGGCTAGTGCTGTGCCACCTACTGGGTCCCCAGTTGCTGGCCAAAGACTTAAATGGGGCTGGAGAGCCCACCACTGATGTGCTCGCGGGAATCGGCTAGGGCCGGGCTCCGGTGGGTGAGAAAGACTGTGGCCTGTGTCTCTGTCCCAGCTTTGCACACCTGTTTCTTGCCTGGCCACCCCACCTCTGTGTCCTGTCTCTTCAAATACACTGCTCGCCACCCGCAGACCATTCTTCCCAGCAAGCTGTGTTATCTTGTCATTCCCGTGCTCAAGAACCCAGAATCTCTTCTAAGGCCTCTAAGACAAAATCCAAGCTTCTTATCCCAGAATTCCAGGCCTTCCTAAATCTGACCCTGGTCTCTGAAGCCCCCTGGTCGCCTGCTACTGAGCCCAGGTGCTCTCCTCTCACTGAAGCTTCCTCATTATTCCCAAGACACATGCCAGTTGCTTTTGCCTCTCTGATGTTGAGTGAAACAGTGAAAGGAGCATGGGCCTTGCTTCCTGTGTGTCCTTAGGCAAGTCACCCAGTGTCTCTGTGCCTCCTGCTGCTTACCTGGGAAATACTTTAAAAACTGTTGTGAGATTAGAATGTTTGCGTACAAAGTGCCAGCCACACAGTAGGTGCTCAATACATGCACAGTATCCATCATACCATGCTCTTGCTGCTCCCTGACTTGATGGCCCTGTCTCCTTTCTGACTGGCTGAGCTCCTGCCTCCTTCCAGGCCCATCTCTAGATGCACCTACACATGCAGCCTGCCCTGCACGCCTCACTTAAGGCGCCAAGGGAGGGAAAAGCAGCATTTGCCTATCACTCGCTGGGCACAGACCCTGTGGGGGCATGGAGATCCCTGATGACGGCAGCGAATCCTTCCGGGGGCCTCCTTGTGCTAGGCCTGTCCCGGCACGTTGTGTGCATTAACTCACGGAAGCCCGAATGGTAACTGACTTCCATAGATTAAGGTTCCTAAATGGCTTTTCTGCTCTATCCAGCCTAGTTGGTTTGGTCTCCCTGGCCCTTTGTTCTTGGCTTTCCCCATCCAGTGGCCTCCAAGTGGCTAAGAGGAGATTTTATCAAGAAGTGAAGCCCTACGGTATAACATACGGAGTCTATTGTGTGTTGTTCGGGCTGATCCCGTTAGAGAACGGTTTGGAAGAGGACCCACCTTCACCAGCCCTGCCACCCAGTCTGCAACCAGCTCCCTTGCTGCGCTTTGTATAAGCCCTGGGCTTTCATTAGGATTCTCTGCCCAGAGCACCCATTCCTCTGGGCCTGCCTGGAAAATGCAATCCTTGCTCCTCGGTGGCACCTCTGTGGACCCTCATGTGTTTGGATCAAGGTCATTGCCCTCTGCCTCCATCCCCAGGGCACCTTGTCCGCCCCCGATTGCACCCCTCTGCAGATGTCTGCCTCCTTGGCAAACCCCTCTCTTGGGCTGAGTCCCTGAGGGTAGGGGCTGTGTGGTGTTCATTTCTGTATTTCAGTACTTGGCACAGAGCCTGGAGTGCAGCAGGTCTTGGTGTTGGGGATGAAGGGAGGGAGGAAGGAGATGGGGTGGAATAGGCATCCGGGCAGAGGAAATGGTGCTGATGTTTCCAGTTGGTTCCTCCCAGGGCGGGGCAGCTACAAACCCCTGTCTGACTCAGAAAAGGAGTCCTCTGTGGACACCCCAGGGTCCCCTCTAGAGACAGCTCCATGAGAGCCCCAGCCACCACAGCTTCCCTCCAGACCCCCGGGAGATTCCAGTATTTGAGATGCTTCAACTTTCTTAGAGGAAATCGCTGAATATGTTTGGTAATTTTTTTTGACATTTTCCCTGTTCAGGAGTTTGTGATTTCAGATTAATCACATCCACATACATTTAGACTGTCGGCTTGGAAGGGAAAATTTGAATTTTATTACTGCATGATTTCATCCAAAGCTATCTTACCAACACTAAAAGGATTTCTACAATGAGGTGCAAATCATGACAAAACATTTTATCTCTGGGACCAAGCTCATGGCGGGAGGCCAACGGGATGGGGGGCTGCAGGTGGGACCTGGGTGGGCACAGTCGCAGCCCCTTCAATAGCCTAAAGAGATCTGTGTGAGCCACTGTCACTGCTGCCTCTTCCTCAGCAAAATATCTCATTTCCTTCCCCGCTCTAGGTTTGCCCATAGCCCTTACTCCCGGGAATGGCTGTTCATCGACTAACTCCTGTCTTCCCCTTGGCAGGTACCATGACCAGCAGGACGTAACTAGTAACTTTCTGGGTGCCATGTGGCTCATCTCCATCACATTCCTTTCCATTGGTTATGGGGACATGGTGCCCCACACATACTGTGGGAAAGGTGTCTGTCTCCTCACTGGCATCATGGTGAGTACCCGCCTCTGCCCATTCCCTACCCTAAAAATGTGGCAAAGAGCTGAACTCTTTCTTGCGAGTACATAGGGGCCTTCCTAGCAGCAGCGCGCGGGGCGGCTGTTAGTTAACCGACCTGCGTGTGTGTCCCCTACACATAAAAAGGCAGGTGGGAAATCTGCAATGGTTTCTCACTTTTCAGTTGACTTTTCTAAGGTAAGAATGAGACCTGGACTCCTGGCAGTTAATGGTCTATTCACAGCTCCCTCAGAATGGGCTGGGTGAAGCTGGTCCTGGCCTGATGCTCTGATGCCCACCCCACTGCTGTGCAGCCACCCAGTTTGCTCACCTCCAGTGAGCATTGGGGCTTGCAGTTTATTGTCCTCCTTCCTGTTGCCTTGGTCCCACTGACCTTGGCACCATTTCTGATCATGTTTAGCTGGAACTCACAGAAGCAGGGACTGGGGAAAGAGCACTGAGTCGGCCTTTGGGACCTGAGTCCTGGACGGGGCTGTCCGTGTGGCCCTAGGCTGGCTTTGCCTTTCCCAGGCTTCTGCTTCCACCTCTGCCTGTGGAGGGGCCGGGCTCTGAGTGCCAAGTGCTTTGCAGCACTGGCATTTGGCAAGGCTGTGATCCCATCTCCAGGTGCCCAGCAGGTGTGCCGTGCCCTTTCAAGGTGTATCTCTCCTGCCCAGTGCCCTACTACCCACCCTCGACACTCTCGCAGAGACACACACTCTCGCCTGTCACATGGCCATCACAGTGTGGCTTATGAGAGGGATGTGGGGTCTGAGTTTCTGCTCACTGTGGACCCTGGGCCAGGCACTCTGCCTGTTGGGCCTGAGCATCCTCCAGGGGAAAGTGGAGATGGAGGGCCTACCCTGCCCTCCCCATCGGCTCGTGCAAGGAACAAAAGCAATGGTTTATGTTAAAGTGCTTTGAAAACGAGAAGCGGCCACACATAGGTCAGTGTTGGTGGTGTCCTCAGTGTCCTTCAGTTGCAAGTTGGTGAAGTGTTCCCTTGGCCTTGTTGCACTTTGGGTCCAGGACAGGCAGCTGCTGCTCTTTGGCCTTCATCCTGGAATCCTGGAACAGTGTTAGAGCAGGGTTGGACACTTTTTTCAGAGGAGGAAACAGGCTGAAAGAGGAAAGCACATCTAAGCCTGGGTACTGTTGGGGGAGGTGGCGGGGTGAGAAGTGGTCAGGCTGTTTGTGGTGTGGCTCTGGGTCTCCATGGCTGGAGCCTGCAACCCTCCCAAGGACAGCCCCCCATCCACAGCCCCCCTCACACCTTTGTGAAAATCCTTCCTTGCAGTGATCCCTCAGATTCCATTTGTCACCCTCATTGCCTCCAGGAGAGAGGAAGACCCTCTTTCTGGAAGGGCAGTGACCCCTTTCTGCAGTGGAAAGGGAGGGCCGCAGGTCTTCCTGTAGGGTCTGAGCGAACGCCTCACAGCGGCTGGGGGCTGCCCCCACTCCCCACCCCACTCCGCCTCGTTGGCTTCCTGGGGCTGATATTGGTGGACCAGACAGTCAGACCCAGGCTTGGGGCAGTCGGCCTGCTGAGCAGGAGGGGCCAGGCTCTCTCCTCCTTTCTGACTTCAGTCCAGGGCAGGTCCCTATTAGCAGGCAGGTCCTACGACAGTAGCTAATGACAAAAAGCTTAGCGCTGGGGTTGTGATAAATCATGCGGAAGTGCAAGGCTTTAGAACAAATACCTCCCATCGGTTAGTAGGAGTCTGTCTTGGCATAGCACCAACTGTCACGAGGAAACCGGGGAAAGACGCTTCTTACCAGAAAGGAATGAAATGCCACCGAAGGCCAAAGCTTTCCGTCTTAGAGCCACTCCTGGGGCTTTGTGCCTCAGAACCAGCTCTCAGCCAGGGCTGGCACAGAGCAGGGTTGCCAGTAGGTGGATGGGCCCTGCGGGGAGCCTCTGTTATTTTAAAATACCAGCCTTTCTCCCTCTCAGCACATAGCTGTCCCCATCCAAGAAGCAGCACCCCAAGGACCCGGCTTCCTGGTTCCTGGACTCCACATCTCCTGGCTCTACTCTGGCACAGCTGAGCAGAACAGGCGAGACCCTTGCCCCACCCCTGCCTCTCTTTGGGGTCCGGAGGCTGTTTGTCTTTCAGCACCCCCTTTCGCTGTCTGGGTCTGCAGTGCTTCCCCAGAGAGAGTGTTCTGTTCCCTGTGGATTGAGGTGTGATCAAAGTGGAAAGAACAAACGGACGATGAGGAGCCAATTCCCACCTTCCATATGAAAAATACAGCCCAGGCCTTTCATCTCTTTTTGTACAAAACCCTGTGCATAAATATATACCTTTCTATATACAGGAACAGGGAGGTTTCCTCTATTTATTGTCAGTGTTTTTCACCCAAATTAAAGTCAGTCGCCTCACTCTGGGGTCAGCCACAGTGAGGAACCCTGGTGGCGTTTTTCTAGCAAATGTGATTTTTCTAGCTGAGTCACTCCTAGCCAGGGTTTCACTTTGCTGAGGATCCCTTCCCCTCCTCCTCCCAACCTCCCAACACTATGTATAGCTCCCAATTATTATTGCAAGTGCCTTTACTAAAGGTAGGGCTTCCTGTTTGGTTACCATGGACACCATGAAGGCCAAGGCAAGGCCTGCTTGGGAAGGGAAAGGAAGGATATGTGTGTGTGTGGCCTGTAAATAGTCTTAATCATTGTTTTCTCTTGGCAATCCCAGTAACAATGTAATTATCAACCATTAAGCAGGGTATATAATCTTCTGAACAACTTGCCATGGCTGGCACAGACCTGGTGTGTTTGAGAGATTTCACCCACAGAAGCAGCTACATTAAAGTCCAGCATCTTTCCATAGGATTTTTCATGATCACGGTGACAACACAGTAGAGAGAAAGCTGTCAATATTTAGTATCCAGAATTGGAAATGACAGTGCAACCTAAAAGATGTGCAATGCTGACCTTCTGATTCTGTAGGCATCTGGAAGACCCCAGAGCCCCCAAGGCTGCTTGGCTTAACTTTGTTCCAATCTAGCCTCTTTCTAAAGCTGGACTCACTCTCTAGACCCTTCATCAGTTATGGACAAAGAGGCAAAAGCTTCTGGATGTCTGCAGGGACGCTGAGCTTTTCCCCAGTGGCCTCATGAGAGATGCCTCTGAACTGCCAAGGGAAAGTGATGATGAAGTAAAAGGTAGCACAAATTGAGTCATTTTGGGAGGAGGCAAAAAGAGGGCTCAGCAAGACATCTGCTTAATGTCAGTTTTAGAAGATGAGCTTCTCCCGAAACACCTTGGTTTCAAACCAATTGATGTTATTTTAGTTGTTGCATGGAATCTGTTGCAGAAACAGGATCCAACTGTAAATCCTCCAGGCTTCCCTCCTCCATTTGTCACTTTCATTTGTGTTTTATTTTATTTTATGCTTCTTTAGTTAAGAACACCTCATACTTTTCCCCTTGGGATACTTGTTTTTCCAGCTTCTAAGGTTTTCCAGCTGGAAAATGTTTCTTGAAAACAAGAGGTGGGAGGACTGGTGTGGAGGAGTCTCGGTCCAGATTTGGGTCCGAATCTCTAGAGTTAGGCGTGTTCACCCCGTCCCAGCCACCCTCCCTCTGTGCACTTGGTGCTCCCTCTCGCCCACGTGCCTTGGGAAGTTCCAGCTCATCAGAAGTGGACCCCATCCACTCCCCTCGCCCCATGGAACCGGAAGTTGGACAGAGCAGATCCAGGGACTTCAGCTGATGTCCCCTGTGGTTCAGGACTTGGCATATCTGAAAGCAAAAGGCTGAGTCACGGCTCTTCCCCCCAGTCTGACCCCAGGGAAGTCATAGCAGCAGCTGTTTACCCTTTCCCGTCCTGCTTCCACCCTCCTCACACACCCCCTCTACCCACCAGCCATTTCAAAGATTCCATAGTTAGCCAGGCCCTCGGTGATTTGTCTCTTAAAACTAACCTGCATCACTGCCATGTGACACAGCACTGCCAGGCTGCCACTGTGGCCTGTCAGACTATTAACTCACCTAAGTGAAAGGGCCCAGCATCCTTATACTACTTGAGGGGACAGGCAATCCTTATACTACTTGAAGGTGGACACAGCAGGGTGGGATCCCTTGGCACTTCCTTCATGTCCTCTAAAGGGCCAAAATGGACCACTGACTTCTGGCTCAAGCCTTAGGCTCCTTGTTCTTCCTTCCTCTCTCAATCCCATCAGCCCATCATTTTTTCTTATTCCTCAGCCTCCTCCTTCTCTCTTTCCCCCCTTGACCCTTGCTGTTTAGGATGCAACACAACTTGTTCCCCATCTCATTTTCTGCCCAGCTTTACCTCTCCCTGCACCCACCTTCTCTTCTCTTCTTTTTTCTCCTCTCTCCTCCCCTCCCCTCCTGTTCCATTGTCTTCTCTTCCTTCTTCATTTTCCCTCCCCACACCCTGCACAGTCTGCAGGGGCTCAGCAGTCTAGGCTTCAGTATTCCTCCACCACTTTCTGAAGGCTGCTGATGTCTGGCCCCATCTTTATGAGGTTGCCTCTTAATGGAAAAGACCAGGTTAGGTGTCATTACTGGTGACTGCCCTAATTACATCCAGTCAATGGAAAAATGAAGCTGAGAGCATCCATTTAAGTTGGAATTAAGGGTTAAGAACGCAGCATCCTCTAGAGAAATACTCACAAGGGAGTCATGACATCTCTATGTTGAAAGAAACTGGGAAGTGTCATCTAGTCCACTGTCCTGCCTCCAGAGCGAAATTTATCTTCATCATGTGAGACAGATGGTTCCTTAGATAAAACACTCTAGCTTCTAATTAAACCCCCCCACCCTGCACTCAGCCAGCTAAAGTGTGGGCCATGGCAAGCGCTGTGAAACACCCCATCTAGACCCTGGAAATTTGGAATGGTGGATGATTGATTGTTGTGATTACATTCCCAAAGTAGCATGGTACAGGGAAGCTCCCTCTTCAGGCCTATCGGACCCCAGCTTTCAGGGATGATTTAAGTAGTTTTGCCTGGGCCTAGCGAGAGGAGGGAGAATGGAGCCTGGGGAGAACCCTCTCCATCTGATGTTCCATTTTTAACGCTATGATATAGCCCTCTTTTTGGGCTTTCAGCCCAAAGTACTTTTGGAACTCCATATAAAGGAGAGGGATGACACTCCGTCCGGTCGAGGGGAAGGGAGCACACATCTTCCCTCTAGGATGGCTTCTTTTAAGCTATTTTTTGCTTTTGGAGGCATGGCTAAATTGATTACAGCTACAGACCAGGCTGTGCAACTGCCCAGATCCTTTGAAAATTGGGCACAGAGTCTCCTGTAAGTCACAGAAGCTGAAAAAACACAGCCATCCTCGAACAAAAGAGGAAAATGAGGTCAGAAAAGGAAAGTTCACACAGACTTGGTTCTTTTCACTTTGTGAAAAGGCCAACGAATGTACTGAGAAACACTAGATTGTTTTAATGGGGACCCTTGTGGGAAATGAGGAGAAAGCATTGTGAACTTCAACCACATCAAAACTTCACACAGGCTAGCCTTTGTCAGCCTGTGAGATAAAGAGAGAAAGAGCTTCTAAAAGAGAGAGTAGGGAATGGATCCACCCATATGCATTCCTTCCAAGTCGGTTATAGATTATAGTACCTTTGAAAAACATTCTTTTCTGCTTCTCACACATTTTGTAAGACCTGATGAGCCAAAAATGTTACTGACAGATTCCTTCCATTCTGGGACCTCAACTGCTAGACTGGGTTCTGTGGCAACTAGAATTACTGTTTGACATATAGGATTCAGTTGTTGGCTTTAATAAGTTCATCATCTCTTTCCATGAGTGGTGGTCAGGGCGGCGCAGGGCACAGCATGCAGGCAGAGGGCGATGGTCTCTGACAGGAGTCCACTTGCAGAAGGATGGGCCTGACTCCCACTGCCTGCCGAAGAGCCAGGGGAGTAGTGAGTCTCTGAATTCCCTCTATGCTCACAAGCCAACCAAGAAGCCTAGCGAAGAGGATTTTAAAATGCATTGAGAGAATGTTGGAATGTGCGGGGAATTCCCTGCTTATTTCCCAGACAGTGAAGTACGCACCCAGAGGATTAGGAGAGACAAAGTGAGTCCCACCGTTCTTGGGGCTCAGCAGAGCCTGCTTCCTTGCTCACCCTCCCCCAGGCTCCCCTGGCATGGACCTACCGAGCAGACTAGGATCGCTGTTCCAGAAAATCCCAAGGGTCTGCTGCAGGCTCACTTAAAATCCTCATTTTGATCCAGCAGAAGTGGTGTTGCCTTTAAAATCTCTACATGATGGTGAATTCATGAGCCTCCTGGGTGAAGGCAGGAAGGAACCGATTCCTTGTGCTGAGTCATAGCCTAAACCTTGAGGTGAAAAGCCCAAGTGTAGAGCAAGCACAGTCACTGAGTGCACGTGTTCTTGCCAACCTGGGTACCCTCTGTGAAACAAGCCCTGGGGAAAGGTATTGCCTCTTCATTCGATTACTTTCAGGAACACTCTCAGCCACTGGCAGGTGTTCCATCCGCACCCCAGCTGATGGCTTACCTTCTTTCCTCCCAGGCCTGCTGGTCTAGAGCTGGCGGTGGGATAGAGACCTGCCTGAGGGAGAGAGGGCCCGTGTGTGCTGGCCCCTCTGTCTTCCGCTGCACAGCTTGGCAGGTGACCAGGTGCTTATCTGTTGGTTAAACCCCCCAAAGCCTCGGCGCCACCTAGCATCCTTCTCCATTGAAACTGGCTAGCTCAGCCTCCCAGAGGTCAGGTGTGGAGCACAACCCAAGAGGCACTGCAGACCCCTCTATGGGTCAGGACATCAGAGTCCTGACAGAGTTCAACAGATTTCTGTGGCTTGGTCATGACCAGCCAGAGAGCTCGAGTTCCCACTCCACTCCCAGGAAAGTACCCCTGTGGCCGCCAGGCATGTTGAGTTGCTTATCTTGCCTCTTAATGATATGTTCTTTCCCCTCTGGTCCTCTTGATGTCCTCCCACAGGGTGCAGGCTGCACTGCCCTTGTGGTGGCCGTGGTGGCCCGAAAGCTGGAACTCACCAAAGCGGAGAAGCACGTTCATAACTTCATGATGGACACTCAGCTCACCAAGCGGGTAAGATGCCACACAGCCATGTCTTATGGGGGACTTAAGGCCACAGTGGAAACCAATCAGAAAGCAAATGGTCCACCTGGTGCAGTGGCTCACGCCTCTAATCCCAGCACTTTAGGAGGCCGAGGCGGGTCGATCACAAGGTCAGGAGATCAAGACCATCCTGGCTAATATGTTGAAACCCCATCTCTACTAAAAATACAGAAAATTAGCCGGGCATGGTGGCACACACCTGTAGTCCCAGCTACTCAGGAGGCTGAGGCAAGAGAATTGCTTGAACCCGGGAGGCGGAGGTTGCAGTGAGCCGAGATCGCACCACCGCACTCCAGCCTGGGTGACAGAGAGAGATTCCACCTCAAAAAAAAAAAAAAAAAAAAAAAGAAGAAGGAAGGAAGCAAATGGTCATGTCGTATGGGTTTGCACCAGGCTTTTAAAGGGTGTGTTTGAGGGAACCCCAGACACAAAATGGAAACAGCATCTTCATACGCCAGGTTCCTGCCTTCTGTTCGATCGCTGTGCATGGTTCAGGCAGCCAAATAATTTTCCTGGTAATTTAACTAATAGCCTACAATGGTATAACCTGCCCCTTTGCCTGATGATACCAAATAAATCACCCAGTATGAGGCAATGTTTTTTGTTTATGCTCAAATATTTTCAGGATTCTCATTAGGAAGGGCAAAACTATATTGAAAATGTACCTGAAACTATAAAAGTATATTGAAAATGTACCTAAGTCTAATCCTTTAAAAAAATCATTTAAAGAATCATTCTATGCTGGGCACGGCGGCTCACGCCTGTAATCCCAGCACTTTGGGAGGCCGAGGCGGGCGGATCATGAGGTCAAGAGATCAAGACCATCCTGGCCAACATGTGAAACCCCGTCTCTACTAAAAATACAAAAATTAGCTGGATGTGGTGGCATGCACCTGTAATCCCAGCTACTCAGGAGGCTGAGGCAGGAGAATCACTTGAACCCAGGAAGCGGAGGTTGCAGTGAACTGAGATCATGCCACTGCACTCCAGCCTGGGCGACAGAGCAAGACTCCATCTCAAAAAAAAAAAAAAAAAAAAGAACCATTCGAGCAGAGCCCATATTCCTAAATAAAATTGTTCATCAAAACATCATCATCCAATTTTTCCCTTTTGGGTTTTCCGGGTAACGTTTCTCACTTGAACCATTATGAAAGTGGTTATGGAAGATGAAAATCTGAAAATATGCAGGAATGGGTAGACCATTTAGCTGCTGAAAGTTGGACACCCCACTGAATTGTCTGAGACGAAAAGGCCCATTTAGAATAGACAGATACAAGCCTTCCAGAATAACAGCAGGCCAAAGGGCAAGGCAGGAGCTGTTTATTCAAGGACAGCTTTTATGGAAAATTCTTTAGAACTACAGCCTGAAGGAAGGTCAGTAAGATGATTTCCTGCAAGACTGTCCTCTTTCTGAGACGAGACAGAATTAAAACCCTGTGCCCGTGTCTCGGCCTCCACAGTCTTTTCATTTAGGACTGAAGTAGGTTAAGGGACCCACGAGCAACCAAATTTTGATTAGGGTTTTTGAGAGCTAGAGAAAATATTCAGTGATTAATGTTGCACAGAAGCAAAAATGTGTTAGAAATAGAGACAAAGGCAGGAAGGAAGAACAAAAAGAGAGAGAGAGAGAATGACAGAGGGAGCTGCGAGCGAGCTCTCGGGGAAGGCAGTGGGAGAGTGTGCAGTGGCCAAGGCCTCTCCAGTTTCTCAGCAGAATTATTCATGGTGTTTGATTGTTTGGTCTTTGATTACATTTACTGGATTCTGTAAAGAGCCTTAACAGACATTAAAAGGAACTGGTGCAGGCAAATATTCTTATGTTGTTGACGTTCAAGTGTTTGTACTTGGTACATCATGGCCCTGAGCTATCAGCTGCACCAAAAAAAGCCATGATTTGTCACATCACGATGGCAGTGATTGAAGGCTGCTCCCACAGTAAGGCCTGCCGGGAACCCTGCCACTTGGCCACTCTCTTTCAGCCCCCTCTAATAATGGGTGCAAAAGTCATGCTCAGTATTGAGGAAATTATTCAAGTTATTGAAACACCTAAATGTAAATCCACTTGCATCTATTTTCCTGAAGCAATTTACTGAGGTTTCACTGAATTGAAACTACGTGCTGGAGTGAGGGCAGGGAGATGTTTTGCCTCCAAAGCCTTCTCATAAGCTGTTTACCAAGAGTAGAGACATTAGCAGTCTCTCTGTTTATTCTGGTTTTCTTTTTTAAGCCAAGTGTATTCTTTGTATTTGGTGTTATTCCTTTGTCCTCTCCATTTTTCACCAAGTAGATCAGACGCTAGAGGAAAATAAAGCTGAGGAAAGCCAGCTCTTTTGTATGCCAGGAAAATAAACAATTTTTCTGCAATATAATTGTGGAAGATGAGACTGTGGTTGCTAATTTTAATCTTTCAAAAATGATTCCCTAATATCCTCCTCAATTCCACTTCTTGAAAAGTAGGACTGAAAATCAAATCAACAAATATTTATTGCTCATCCATGAATCTAAGGTAGCTTTTTAATCAAATAACATCTCACTTTTCTGAGAACACTTAAATCTTTTGAAATGTCTCTTTAATATCTAATATATTTTCTCAAGGAAATAAACAACACAGGAGGGATGGTTCTTACAGAGAGAAGGTTTTCAAAGTGGGCAGGACTAGAACTTCTGAAGGTTCTCTTACATAACCTTAACTGAAATGAAACTGGGTGTGTGCATCCTTGGCCTGCTCTGGTTTGAGCTGACTTTGACCTGCTCACAAGAGAACCCCACCTTTCTTCCCCTGGGGATGCCTGGCCTGCCCTCTGTCCTCTCGAAATGGTCCATTGTATCCAGCTGGAGTGGCTCATTGGTCAAGAAGACGCTAAGCAGCCGGGTGTGGTGGCTCACACCTGTAATCCCAGCACTTTGGGAGGCCGAGGTGGGTGGATCATGAGGTCAGGTGTTCAAGACTAGCCTGACCAACATGGTGAAACCCTGACTCTACTAAAAATACAAAAATTAGCGGCATGTGGTGGCACGCACCTGTAATCCCAGCTACTCAGGAGGTTGAGGCAGGAGAATCGCTTGAATCTGGGATGTGGAGTTTACAGTGAGCTGAGATCCCACCACTGCACTCCAGGCTGGGCAACTGAGCGAGACTCTGTCTCAAAAAAAAAAAAAAAAAAAAAATGCTAAGCACAGTCTGTTCATAACATCTCAGTGAATTCTCAGAGAAAGATCCAACATGAAGGAATTGACTGTGGCATAATTGCAACCTCTTCGGAGTGGACAATTAGTAGATTTGACAGATAAAAGCAGTCTCTTACCAGTATATGCAACCTTGATGCTTCAAAGACCTAAGCAAAACGAAAAAAGGAATTGTAGCTATTAATCATAGAAAATACCCAAATTGTTCTAGTGTTTATTCATCCTGTCTTGCTCTAAAGACTGTAGCCTAGACTTTGCCATGACAGCCAGCACTATTTTTTTTTTTTTTTTTTTTTTGTAGGGAGGGAAGAGGGTCTGATAGCACTGGGTAAGAACTCAGTTTCTGGTTTTCTTGAATCCCATGCTTATCTTCTTTCCTTGTATGACTTATCAACTCTGGCAGCAACGTCATTTCTGTATTTAATTCAATCAGATCTTCCCACACTGACTTCGCAGTGTCACTGCCATTGTTATTCTATAATTATAACTTATTGCTAACCTCTGGGCTACTAGATAATATGTAAGTACATGATTCACAGAGGGACTGGAAGAAAGATACTAGAGCCCCATCTTTTCTGCCACTTAGTGTTTTCATGTCCCCATCTTTCTGTTTTATGTAACTAAACAGATCCATCACAGAGGCCACTCCCTGGGTGCCACACTCTGTACTCTGGGGGCACCAAGATGGGTAAGAGGTGGTCCTTACCTCCATCCTTAACCTCTGGTGGCTGACTGCCCTCAGAGATCACTTCTTCTTATAAGAGGTAGAGTGCGCCGGCTGCGGTGGCTCACGCCTGGAATCCTAGCACTTTGCGAGGCTGACGTGGGCGGATCACTTGAGGTCAGGAGCTCAAGACTAGCCTGGCGAACATGGTGAAACCCCATCTTTACTAAAAATACAAAAAATTAGCCAAGCATGTGGTGGGCACCTGTAATCCCAGCTTCTCGGGAGACTGAGGCAGGAGAATTGCTTGAACCCAGGAGGTGGAGGTTACAGTGAGCTGAGATTGTGCCACTGCACTCCAGCCTGGGTGACAGAGTGAGACTCCATCTCAAAAAAAAAAAAAAAGGAAAGAAAAAGAAAAAGGCAGAATGGGCTGCTATGGACACACTTGGCTTGGGAGGCACCATGGACTGGAGATCTTTTCTTTGCGGTACCTGCTCTCCACATCAAGCCACAGTGAGCAGAACCTTCAGACAGCACAGTGTGCTGAGGATCATATCTCCTTCTTGCTGCAAGGGTTTCTTGCCCCAAGTAGCTCATCTAAGTACACTTCCCCATGAATTCAATGAGTAAGACCAGAACTAAACCCACAACTTCCCTAAACTAGTTCCTTCTCCTAACTTCCCTGGTGTGCTCCTGACATCATGTTCTTCCAGACGCCAGGCCTAAAGGCTTAGCCCCATTTCTGACTCCTCTGGGCCCTGGACCCCACAGGGGTCTGAGCACTTTCTGTGTCTGATTCGACCTTGCCGTGGCTGTTCACTCATGCCTGCCTCTCCAGGGCCTCTGCCCCACCACTCTTGAAGCCGCCATCTTCTGTCTTGCACTATCACAGCAGCCTGCTACCTGCTCTCCTCACTTCGGCCTCCCTTACCCCAGTCATCCTGCACTCCGCTTCCCCGTGGATCTCCTTAGACTCTCAGGCTTAGCTCTGAACATATTACTTCCTGCTCGAAAACCTTTAAGTAGTTCCCCCACCTACTATCTCCTGAATGACACTGAAGAAAACTTGTCTTTAATTACAAGCATATGCCAAAGTTTGATCATAATCTTGCTAGAAGAAAATTTTCTTCAGCAGGCTAATTCAAAGATTACTCTTAGTAGTGGTATTTCACAGGGAAAGCAATGGTAGTCATTGTTATGCCAGACATAGAAGGTTTAGCTAAAGGACGGCTAACGGACAGCTGGTTGGGCTCAACAGTGGATTTCCAGAGCAAGTCTTCATCTCTTTACAGTTGATCAGATAATCAATAGGGCAGTTATCAGGAATGCTAATTCTCCCCAGAAGAGGATTATAAATTACATCACGCACAAGGTTCTGTCCCAGACAGATTGAGTGCAGGTTTTCTTTAGCAACAGTCACAGAAACAATGTGCGTTTAAGCTGAAAGGACCCTTAGGGAAGAGCCACTCCAACCCAGATGAGAAGACGAAGGCCCAGAAAGGGGCGACGGTGAGCCCCCAACCTATGCAGGATCCACTTTGCTCTCAGACCATCAGGCAGGCAGCTTTAGGGCGGTCAGTTCCTTGGAACTCAGCATGGGGCTAGGGTCCCAGACCTGCTGAAGAGAAAAGCCAGCTTAACTCCACCCTAACTGAGTATCACATAAATAGCATTATAGAATTATCCACCACCACCACCCATTACCATATTGCTACACGGAGAACCTCAAGCTCCAACTTTGAACAACGGAAATACATCTCCTCTCTCTCCACCCAATTTCCTGCCAGCCAGAGAGGTGGAGCTCCCAGTTCTAAGTGGTCAGTGAGGGCCTCCGGGTGAGGCAGGCAGAGAAGCCTGCAAAGGGAGTGTGGAATAGAACAGGGGGAGGAAAAAGAGGAGGTGCAAGCAGGGTGATGAAAGAGAGGGCAGCCGGGGAAGCCAGAGCAAGTCTGCGGGGTGGTGATGAGGGGAGAGTGGGCTTGGCAAATGGGAAAAGAGGAACCGGCCCCCTTCTCTTGTCCTGTGTGTAATGGACACCTTCAGTCAAGGGCTGGCTCTCAGGTTCTCCGATAGTGATCTGATCATCACTCAGCCTAGTTTCAACCTGTGTAACTCCCTGAAGTTATGCATTGCATAACAAGTTTCAGTCAATGATGGTGCACATATACCAAGGTGGTCTCAGAAGGCTATAACAGAGCTGAAAAATTCCTCTCCCCTAGTGATTTGTTACAGTTGCCTACAGTACAGGAATGTGCCATACAGGCTTGTAGCCTAGGAGCAATAGGCTATACCATACAGCCTAGGTGTGTAGTAGGCTGTACCATCTAAGTTTGTTTCAGTACACTCTGTGATGTTCACACAGTGAAGAAATTGTCCAAGATGCATGTATTTAAATCACACCCACTGGCCAGGCCTCCCTTTCCCCGTCTCCAACCTCCAAGTAGAATACTTCTCTGGCAAGGGTTCCTGGCAGCATAATGGGCATGCTAGTGATTTCTTCTCTAGGGGGCTCTGCTAATGGGACTGCTGGAATTTCCCAGGGCTCCTGGGGCTGCTGGAGGCTTAGGGTGCCCAAGAAAGGTGCTCCTTTCGTCCCCCTTGTACTCCTGCCCCAAGCATTCTTGCTGCAACCGGCAGCCCCTCTGTAATAGCAAGTAGCAGGCTACCTGGGCAGAGAGGTGGCCAGAGCAAGTCATTGACATGGGATGCTATGGCCAAGAGCTCAAGGAAGAGATGTGTGTTCTGTTGTATGTTTTCTTGCGGGTTGGGGAAATTAGAGGGAAGGACGCTGACATTTATTGGAAGGAGAGAATATTAGCAAAGGTACCACGTATTGAGGCATTTGGCCAGGATCTGTGCTAATGTTTTAAGTATATTCTCATTTAATCAACACAGTAATCCCATTTCACAGATGCAGGTAGTACTTGCATCACTCACTAGCCCCGGACCCTGCTTTCTTGTTGTGGTTTTTTAAGCGCTTATTACCTGATGCTATAATACAAATTTCATACCGTCTTCTCTGCAAGATTGTAAGTTCCATAAGGGCAGGAATGTTATTGATTTGTTCGCTGTGGTACTCTCACTTGCTAGAACAATGTCTGGCCCGTCATAGGTGCTCATTAATTGTTCCTCAAATGTATGAATAAAGGGAGTCTCAGAGAGTTCAGTAGTGGGTCCAAGGTGGAGCTCATGATCACATCTATTTGTCAAGTTTTTCTGAAGGTTAATGAAACAGTGCAGACATACGGGCTTAGCACAAAGCCTGGCACATAGTAAGCACTCAGTATATGTTAGCTGTCACCATAATTTGCAAGGTCTTCATTGGACCACTTTCTTGCCCAGGCCCATTAATCTTACAGCCCTTCCTAAAGTAGATCATAGAGCCCATTCTCTGGCCCCAATCAGAGTGAAAGCAATTTTTTGGTAGAGAGTTTCTGGGCTTGCAGAAAACTATCGGCCAATTTGTTTATGGGTTTTGGAGGCAGGACAGCTGGACTTCCATTCACAAAGGGTCCTCTCCTAACCATCCCCAAACCCATCCGATTGTGGCCAACCTTGAGCCATCTTTCTGGCTTGCTGCTTTCATCTTAAGCCCTGCCCTCTCGCACTGCCGCACCCTGAGAGCGTCTTTTGGCCCTGGTGCCTCTGCCCACCAGGAGAGTTCAGGTGGTACCCAAGCCTCCATCAAGGAAGGGTGTATGGAGCCCTTCAGAGGCTCGGCAACTCTGAGGAAGGGCACGTGACCTCATCTGCTCCCGACCCCAACAATACTTAGATCAATCAGCCAGGTGAACTGGAGGGAGACCCTGGCCACAATAGCATTTACTGTCCACCTGGGAAAGCACAATGCAGTTAAAAGCCTATTTCTTTTTCTCTCGCAGATATTGATCTACTTAGCTTTGTGCCAGGCTGTTTGCTGGTAATTAATTTCAGAGTCAGTGCAAGGGCTGGCAGTTAACATCACTTTCCCGAATGCACAGAAGCCTCCCTCCAAACTCATAAAGATGATGTGACGGCCTCTCTCAGCTACCCGGGCCGTGCTGTGACTTCAATATCTTACATTTGGGCTGACGTTAAGTGCAGGACCTGGACTCCGTGTTCTGTCACATTGCTAAGTGAGGGCCATGATGATTTAAAAAAAAAAAAAAATCCAATGTTCTTTCCAATTCCTTGATCCTGGAAAACAAGAAATGATTTTGTTTGTCTTTCCTTCAGTCCACATGAAAACCTTCTGCTCTTCCTGGACCTGGCTCTTGTTTTGACTTTGCCATTAGCTCGCTGTGTGATTCTGGCTCTCACATCCCATCTCTGAAGTGGTTTCCTCGTATTTCAATGAGGGGTTTGAGCTAGACGATTTTAACTAGTATCTGTATGGTACTTTATATTTCATGTAGCATTCAAACCCACGCTGACTCAGTTTGCCATTTATAATGGTCTACTCTTGGTCTGTGTCTCGGTTTCTTCATCTGTAAAATGCGGATAATGTTAGCACCTCCCTGATGGGGTTGTGGTGAGGAGTAAAGGAGCTTAGACATATGAAGTACTCAGACCTGCGGCTGCACCTGGTAGATGTTAGCTGTTGCCCCCAGCACCATCATCACTGCCTCATAGCAGCCCTCTTTATTTTTCCCACCTTATAGATAATGAAGCATTTGCTCTTAAACTGCTTAATAATTGACAGAGCAGGGATTCACCTGCAGACTTTCCAGTTTCCTTGAGGCTTTCCTAAGAGGCTAAGTGCCTAGGGAAACTGAAGAAATGACACATCCAATTGCCTCCTCTCCCTGCAAGAGGAGGGCAGTAATATTAAATGTGTGCTCTGCAGAGAGCAAGGCTTCCCTTCCGTGCCGCCTTTTTTGCCAGGAGGCTGCTGTTCACTCTAGTTCCCTGAGCAGAACCCCAGAGACCATGGTGTCCTTTCCTGGACATCCACCGTTTCCAACTTTCCACCACAACCTGCTTCCTTTCAGGCAAGAAAGTACTAGAGGCGGGCAATTAAGTCATTTAAAACTATTTTCACAGTGGATCTTTACTGAATTTTTAAAAAGCAATATTTACGTCCCTTAGACATTTCTGAGAAGACTTAGCTGTTCTTTTAAAAACATCACTTCAGCGCCAATGAAAAATATAATCCAGCCTTGGTAATAAATTTTTAAAACATACACACACAAAAGTTATCAGCCTGCAAAACAATGTTTCCTAGCCTTCCCACACGTCTCAGTATTTTAACAACGTCCCATCTGTTGATGTCAATCTGAAGAAGCAGGTCTGTATTCTCTAATTTTATTAAAATCCTTTCTGGCTAGTAACCTGATTTCTATTAGGCTGGCCTACTTATTTCCAGGCCCCAGGCCTGTGGACCCATGCCAGTCTGCATGGCTGACAGAAATGGGGATGGTTAATCAAAAATCTGCTTAGCATGTGCTTAATAAGGAATGTTTTCTCTTGCTCTTGTTACTAATTGCTGAAGATGTCTGTGTTTGGATTAAAACTTTGTCCCCTGCCATCTGGATGCCATTGATATGTCTCAGCTCAGTCGTGAGCCTGGTGATATCAGTGGTTTCCATGTCAACAGATGACAGCATCATATGTTGAAACGTGTGATTGCAGTGCACAGTGAAGGAGCCAGCCTTGGGAAAGAGGAAGCTCTGGTTTCACACCTAAATATCTTCACTGATTTTCAGACATTGCTCTAAAATTATTTCCGTTTTGTGCCAATTACATTTACATGTACAACTACAGTGCAAATGTTTTTGGCCATTTGGGAAAGGAGACAATGGGCTTGTTGGTACCTATAGTTCCAATCAGTGAGAAAGACATTTTCTCAAAGAAGTCTTTTAAAATCTCCAGCTGATAGGAAATCTGTTTACTCTCTGAATCCAAGCAATGTACCGTATACACTAAGTGGCAATCTCAGGTAAAACTCGGAAGTCTGCATGTAAGGGCAGCAATGGTATATTGCTAGCTATTTTCCGAGGGGACCCCGGGACTCAAGGTCTTGCTCATGCAGCCTGTCTAAATATAGCATCAGCAACAGCAGTCAAGAGATAGTATTGAAATAATCAAGAAGAAAGAAAGGAAAGGAAAGGAAAGGAAAGAAAGAAAGAAAAGAAAGAAAGAAAGAAAGAAAGAAAGAAAGAAAGAAAGAAAGAAAGAGAAAGAAAGAAAGAAAAGAAAGAAAGAAAAAAGAAAGAGGGAGGGAAGGAAGGAAGGAAGGAAGGAGAAGGAAAGAGAGAGAGAGAAAGAAAGAAAGAGAGAGAAAGAAAAAGAAAGAAGAAAGAAAGAAAGAAAAGAGAGAAAGAAAGAAAGAAGAAAGAAAGAAAAGAAAAGAAAGACCCTCCAACTTCAAGCTCTGGTCTGCAGTGTCCAACACAAGATTAAGAACAGATGAATTTTAATCACCTTTTCTTTTCTTTTTTTTTTTTTTTTTTGAGATGGAGTTTCACTCTTGTTGCCAATGCTAGAGTATGGCGTGATCTCAGCTCACTGCAACCTCTGCCTCCCAGGTTCAAGCGATTCTCTTGCCTCAGTCTCCAAAGTAGCTGGTATTACAGGCATGTGCCACCATACCTGGCTAATTTTGTATTTTTTGTAGAGACGGGTTTCACCATGTTGTCCAGGCTGGTCTCGAACTCCTGACCTCAGGTGATCCACCCGCCTCGGCCTCCCAAAGTTCTGAGATTACAGGCGGGAGCCAAGGTGCCCGGCCTTAATCATCTTTTCTAGGGGTTCCGTGATTTTGGTTAAGAAAATAGATCATTGCAAAATCGTTTCTTTATGAGGTAGACTACAGCAGCAACCACAAAAATGAACCTAAGAAAATGAACCTGATAGCAGCCTACTTTATTTATTCTTCCTTAGATCAAGAATGCTGCAGCCAATGTCCTTCGGGAAACATGGTTAATCTATAAACACACAAAGCTGCTAAAGAAGATTGACCATGCCAAAGTGAGGAAACACCAGAGGAAGTTCCTCCAAGCTATCCACCAGTGAGTATGCCAGAGCGGTTCAGCCATCAGATGACCAGATTGGGAGTGGCGGGACTCCTACAACTCTGTCAGTAGCACAGAAGCAATCCATTCTGTTCCACTCAACAAGTGGAGTGGTGAACTGGGTCTGATCACTCACTCACTGCACCAGCCACATGCCAGGAATTGGGCAGGCTGCTATGGAAGGTAAAAGCTAGAGTAAGAACCTCGAAGAGCTTTCACATTCTACACACACACCCCACGCACACCACACATCACACACACCATACACACCACACACAAACACCACACACACACACCCCACACACACCTCAGACAAACCATACACACACCATACACACCACACACCACACACACACACCACATACCACATATCACACACACCATACACACCACAAACACCACACACACACCCCACACACCATACACACCACACATCACACACACACCACACGCACCACACACACCACACACCATACATGCCACACACAGACACCACACACACACCCCACACACACCTCACACACACCATACACACCGGACACACACCACACACCACACATCACACACACTACACACCACACATCACACACACTACACACACACCACACACATCCCACACACCACACATATACACACCACACACATTACACGCACCACACACACCACACATATGACACACATCACAAACACAACACGCACACCACACACATACACACCACACACTACACACACACACCGCAACACTAGACACACACACACAGCACACACACCACATAAACCACACACACAAACCACACACACACAAACCACACACCGAATGCACCACACACACCATACACACCACACACACCCCCTACACATCACACACACAGCACACATGCCCCCTACACACCACACACACCACACACACACCAAACACACCACACACACAAACCACGCAAACCACATACACACCGCATACACACACCACACACACCCCATACACACACCACACACAATACACCACACACACACACACGCCCCCACACACACCACACAAACCACACACACCCAAACCACATGCCACACACACACAAACCACACACACCAGAAACCCCCCACACACCACACACATTACACGCACCACACACACACCACACATATGACACACACCACAAACACACCCATACACACACCTCACACACCCCATACACACACCACACACAACACACATGCCACCACACAACACACTCAACACACACACACCGTACCACACCCACACCACATGCCCCCCACACACACCACACATGCCCTCACACACACCACACACACAAACCACACATACCACATGCCCCAAACACACACCACACACACCACATGCCCCAAACACACACCACACACACGCCCCCACACACAACACAAATACACACTAACCACACACACCCCATACACACACCAAACACACCACACACACACATGCCCCACACATCACACAAACCACACACACCCACACACACCCAAACCACAAACCAAACACGCCACATACACACAAACCACACATACCACACACCCCACACACATACCACACACATTACACACACCACACACACCACACATACGACACACACCACACACACACACCACACA